>NW_025747586.1:42500-51526 GCF_021184085.1 Oncorhynchus gorbuscha
GAGAGAGAGAGTGGGGAGAGAGAGATGAGAGGGGAGAGAGAGTGGGGAGAGAGAGATGAGAGGGGAGAGAGAGATGGGGGAGGGAGAGGGGGGAGAGAGAGAGGGAGAGAGAGATGGGGGAGGGAGGGGGAGAGAGAGAGGGGTGAGAGAGTGGGGAGAGAGAGATGGGGGAGAGAGAGATGGAGGAGAGAGAGAGTAGGGAGAGAGAGATGGAGGAGAGAGAGAGTGGGGAGAGAGAGATGAGAGGGAGAGAGAGATGGGGGAGGGAGAGGGGGAGAGAGAGAGGGGAGAGAGAGATGGGGGAGGGAGAGGGGGAGAGAGAGAGGGGGGAGAGTGGTGGAAGACAGAGGGAGAATGATAAAAGAGAGAAAAGGTTGAACATCCACCACTGTCATTGTGAAATGTTAAAACAATGACCTTTGTAGTATCTAGTTATGTCATGGTAACACCTGGCTGCAGAGCAAAATGGTCCTTTGCAGGTCCCAGATCTGTTTGTGCTGGCTTGCCAACTCCTGGTCTCGACAATGACCATTACACAGGAGTTGGCGAGACAACAGAAACTGATCTGGGCCCAGGCTAAAATGTTTCCCCTGTTGCATGACTTCCTGTGTCTCACCTTCCTCCAGCGACAGGCCAGCTGTTCGTCTGCTGAGAGATCGGGAGAGGCCCGCTTGTCGTTGGGCTGGCCAATGAACATGGATGACGGCAGGTGGAGTCCGGCCCCAGCACCAATCGGCACGAAGAACTGGAAGGCCTGCGAGGAGGCTCTGCTCTCCACATAATGGATGTGAGCTGAGTCCTGAGAGAGAGGGGGAAGAGGATCAAGAGGATGGAGGAGGATTAGAGGTTAGAATGTCTGTCTTACTCCATCAAACATGCACACACACACACACACACACACACACACACACACACACACACACACACACACACACACACACACACACACACACACACACACACACACACACACACACACACACACACACACACACACACACACACACGCAATATCTGTTCCCTCTGCTTTAATTATTTTCACCATTTTCCTTCTTTACCTCTCCTGCTCCTGTCCCTCTCCTCTCCTGTCCCTCTCCTGCTCCTGTCCCTCTCCTTCTCCTGTCCCTCTCCTTCTCATGTCCCTCTCCTTCTCCTGTCCCTCTCCTCTCCTGTCCCTCTCCTGTCCCTCTCCTCTCCTGTCCCTCTCCTGTCCCTCTCCTGTCCCTCTCCTCTCCTGTCCCTCTCCTGTCCCTCTCCTGTCCCTCTCCTCTCCTGTCCCTATCCTTCTCCTGTCCTCTCCTGTCCCTCTCTCCTGTCCCTCTCCTCTCCTGTCCCTCTCCTTCTCTCCCTCTCCTGTCCCTCTCCTCTCATGTCTCATGTCCTTCTCCTGTCCCTCTCCTCTCATGTCCCTCTCCTTCTCCTGTCCCTCTCCTCTCCTGTCCCTCCTCTCCTGTCCCTCTCCTGCTCCTCCCTCTCCTGTCCCTCTCCTCTCCTGTCCCTCTTCCTCTCCTGTCCCTCTCCTGTCCCTCCCTGTCCTCTCCTGTCCCTCTCCTTCTCCTGCCCCCTCTCCTTCTCCTGTCCCTCTCCTCTCCTGTCCCTCTCCTCTCTCCTGTCCCTCTCCTCTCCTGTCCCTCTCCTTCTCCTGTCCCTCACCTTCTCCTGTCCCTCTCCTCTCCTGTCCCTCTCCTCTCCTGTCCCTCTCCTCTCCTGTCCCTCTCCTCTCCTGTCCCTCTCCTGTCCCTCTCCTTCTCATGTCCCTCTCCTTCTCCTGTCCCTCTCTCCTGTCCCTCTCCTTCTCCTGTCCCTCACCTTCTCCTGTCCCTCTCCCTCTCCTGCCCCTCTCCTGCTCCTGTCCCTCTCCTGTCCCTCTCCTCTCCTGTCTCTCTCCTTCTCCTGCCCCTCTCCTTCTCCTGTCCCTCTCCTCTCCTGTCCCTCTCCTGTCCCTCTCCTCTCCTGTCCCTCTCCTTCTCCTGTCCCTCACCTTCTCCTGTCCCTCACCTTCTCCTGTCCCTCTCCTCTCCTGTCCCTCTGCTTCCACTGTGTGGTGTGAACATTCATATTTGGCATGGTCTGTAATGAGAGTCATCTGTCTCAGGCCCTGTCCTCTGACTCAGCCTGGTTAGGACCAGCAGCACATAAGCAACATTAGGGGCACAGAGCAGCTCCTTACACCCCTGTCACACTTCACATAAGGGAATCAGGTTGTGCTGGAGGGGGGGATTACTGTTGATCAAACACATAATGTGTCTTGTGTTCCGTATAACAAGCTCCTCTCTCCTCTCTGTTACTTGCACTCAGTGGCCTCGGGCATTGTGTGTGTGTGTGTGTGTGTGTGTGTGTGTGTGTGTGTGTGTGTGTGTGTGTGTGTGTGTGTGTGTGTGTGTGTGTGTGTGTGTGTGTGTGTGTGTGTGTGTGTGTGTGTGTGTGTGTGTGTGTGTGTGTGTGTGTGTAATCAGATTTACAGCGAGGTACAGCCATGCAGACCTCACGCCATCTAACTCAATTCGCTCCCAATTGTATTGAGATCTGCTGTCTGTGGTCATTCAGCCTCTATCTGCTTCACACTGAGTCCAGACACACACACACTGATGAATGCAGAAGCACAGCTGACTACCGCGAATTGGTCTCATTTTATGAGATTTGTCACATACACATTTGTGACATAGCTGGAGCCTGTTAGACAGCGAGAGGATTGTGGTTCGACCCAAAAGCGACTTAACAGAAACAGAGTTTATTTAAGTCCAAACAGGGAATAACAGAAATCCTCTAGACTTGTAGAGGGGAAATAACTGGAGAAGCGGCCACAGACTGCAGGTCGCTTCGGGTAGGCGCAGGCCGTAGTCGACAGAGACACCTGCTCACACGCAGCATCTGATGAAGGCAAAAAACACGACAGGACAGGGCGATACACAATCACAGCAAAAACACGACAGGACAGGGCGAAACGCAATCACAGCATGGTGAATACAATACAAGGAACCGACGGGACAGGAACGGAACACAAAGGAATAAATAGGGACTCTAATCAGGGGAAAGGATCGGGAACAGGTGTGGGAAGACTAAATGATGATTAGGGGAATAGGAACAGCTGGGAGCAGAACGGAACGATAGAGAGGAGAGAGAGGGGGAGGGAGAGAGAGGGATAGAGAAAAAGGGAAAGAACCTAATAAGACCAGCAGGGAAACGAACAGAAGGAAAGGCAAAATGACAAGATGATATAAGACAAAACATGACAGTACCCCCCACTCACCGGCGCCTCCTGGCGCTCTCGAGGAGGAACACTGGCGGCAACGGAGGAAATCATAGATCAAACGGTCCAGCACGTCCCGAGAAAGAACCCAACTCCTCTCCTCAGGACCGTAACGAAAAACGATAAAAAGGGAAACTAGGGTACTACTCTAAAAAAAATGAGAACTAGGGACAGACTGAGACACAGCAAGGGCAGGGACAAGAACAGGAGAGATGCGATGGCAGGGAACAGACTGAGACCCAGCAAGACCAGGAGCAGAAGCAGAAAAAAAAATTACCAGACTTCTTCTGCGCGCAGTCTGAACACGCAGCCACGAAACGGCGCGTGTCACGCTCCTGAGTCGGCCACCAAAAGCGCTGGCGAATAGACGCAAGAGTGCCTCGAACACCGGGATGACCAGCTAACTTGGCAGAGTGAGCCCACTGAAGAACAGCCAGACGAGTGGAAACAGGAACGAAAAGGAGGTTACTAGGACAAGCGCGCGGCGACGCAGTGTGCGTGAGTGCTTGCTTAACCTGTCTTTCAATTCCCCAGACTGTCAACCCGACAACACGCCCATAAGGAAGAATCCCCTCGAGATCAGTAGAAGCCACAGAAGAACTAAACAGACGGGATAAGGCATCAGGCTTGGTGTTCTTGCTACCCGGACGGTAAGAAATCACAAACTCGAAACGAGCGAAAAACAACGCCCAACGAGCTTGACGGGCATTAAGTCGTTTGGCAGAACGGATGTACTCAAGGTTCTTATGGTCTGTCCAAACGACAAAAGGAACGGTCGCCCCCTCCAACCACTGTCGCCATTCGCCTAGGGCTAAGCGGATGGCGAGCAGTTCACGGTTACCCACATCATAGTTGCGCTCAGATGGCGACAGGCGATGAGAAAAATAAGCGCAAGGATGAACCTTATCGTCAGACTGGAAGCGCTGGGATAGAATGGCTCCCACGCCTACCTCTGAAGCGTCAACCTCGACAATGAATTGTCTAGTGACGTCAGGAGTAACGAGGATAGGAGCGGACGTAAAACGTTCTTTTAGAAGATCAAAAGCTCCCTGGGCGGAACCGGACCACTTAAAACACGTCTTGACAGAAGTAAGAGCTGTGAGAGGGGCAGCAACTTGACCGAAATTACGAATGAAACGCCGATAGAAATTAGCGAAACCTAAAAAGCGCTGCAACTCGACACGTGACCTTGGAACGGGCCAATCACTGACAGCTTGGACCTTAGCGGAATCCATCTGAATGCCTTCAGCGGAAATAACGGAACCGAGAAAAGTAACGGAGGAGACATGAAAAGAGCACTTCTCAGCCTTTACGTAGAGACAATTCTCTAAAAGGCGCTGTAGAACACGTCGAACGTGCTGAACATGAATCTCGAGTGACGGAGAAAAAATCAGGATATCGTCAAGATAGACAAAAACAAAAATGTTCAGCATGTCTCTCAGAACATCATTAACTAATGCCTGAAAAACAGCTGGCGCATTGGCGAGACCGAACGGCAGAACCCGGTACTCAAAATGCCCTAACGGAGTGTTAAACGCCGTTTTCCACTCGTCCCCCTCTCTGATGCGCACGAGATGGTAAGCGTTACGAAGGTCCAATTTAGTAAAGCACCTGGCTCCCTGCAGAATCTCGAAGGCTGATGACATAAGGGGAAGCGGATAACGATTCTTAACCGTTATGTCATTCAGCCCTCGATAATCCACGCAGGGCGCAGAGTACCGTCCTTCTTCTTAACAAAAAAGAACCCCGCCCCGGCCGGAGAAGAAGAAGGCACTATGGTACCGGCGTCAAGAGACACAGACAAATAATCCTCGAGAGCCTTACGTTCGGGAGCCGACAGAGAGTATAGTCTACCTCGAGGAGGAGTGGTCCCCGGAAGGAGATCAATACTACAATCATACGACCGGTGAGGAGGAAGGGAGTTGGCTCGGGACCGACTGAAGACCGTGCGCAGATCATGATATTCCTCCGGCACTCCTGTCAAATCGCCAGGTTCCTCCTGAGAAGTAGGGACAGAAGAAACGGGAGGGATGGCAGACATTAAACACTTCACATGACAAGAAACGTTCCAGGATAGGATAGAATTACTAGACCAATTAATAGAAGGATTATGACATACTAGCCAGGGATGACCCAAAACAACAGGTGTAAACGGTGAACGGAAAATCAAAAAAGAAATAGTCTCACTGTGGTTACCAGATACTGTGAGGGTTAAAGGTAGTGTCTCAAATTTGATACTGGGAAGATGACTACCATCTAAGGCAAACATGGGCGTAGGCTTGTCTAACGGTCTGAAAGGAATGTTATGTTTCCGAACCCATGCTTCGTCCATGAAACAACCCTCAGCCCCAGAGTCAATCAAGGCACTGCATGTAGCACCCGAACCGGTCCAGCGTAGATGGACCGACATAGTAGTACAAGATCTAGATGAAGAGACCTGAGTAGTAGCGCTCACCAGTAGCCCTCCGCTTACTGATGGGCTCTGGCCTCTTACTGGACATGAATTAACAAAATGTCCAGCAACTCCGCAATAGAGGCACAGGCGGTTGGTGATCCTCCGTTCCCTCTCCTTAGTCGAGATGCGAATCCCTCCCAGCTGCATGGGCTCAGTCTCAAAGCCAGAGGAGGGAGATGGTTGTGATGCGGAGCAGGGAAACACCGTTGATGCGAGCTCTCTTCCACGAGCCCGGTGACGAAGATCTACCCGTCGTTCTATGCGGATGGCGAGAGCAATCAAAGAGTCCACATCTGAAGGAACCTCCCGGGAGAGAATCTCATCCTTAACCACTGCGTGGAGTCCCTCCAGAAAACGAGCGAGCAGCGCCGGCTCGTTCCACTCACTAGAGGCAGCAAGAGTGCGAAACTCAATAGAATAATCCGTTATGGACCGTTCACCTTGGCATAATGAAGCCAGGGCCCTAGAAGCCTCCCTACCAAAAACTGAACGGTCAAAAACCCGAATCATCTCCTCTTTAAAGTTCTGGAACTTGTTAGAGCAATCAGCCCTTGCCTCCCAGATAGCTGTGCCCCATTCTCGAGCCCGGCCAGTAAGGAGTGAAATGACGTAAGCAACCCGAGCTCTCTCTCTAGAGTATGTGTTGGGTTGGAGAGAGAACACAATCTCACACTGCGTGAGAAAGGAGCGGCACTCAGTGGGCTGCCCGGAGTAGCAAGGTGGGTTATTAACCCTAGGTTCTGGAGACTCGGCAGGCCAGGAAGTAACAGGTGGCACGAGACGTAGACTCTGGAACTGTCCAGAGAGGTCGGAAACCTGAGCGGCCAGGTTCTCCACGGCATGGCGAGCAGCGGACAATTCCTGCTCGTGTCTGCCGAGCATGGCTCCTTGGATCTCGACGGCAGTGTAACGAGCGTCTGAAGTCGCTGGGTCCATTCCTTGGTCGGTTCCTTCTGTCATGCAGGTGAAAGAGGACCCAAAAGCGACTTAACAGAAACAGAGTTTATTTAAGTCCAAACAGGGAATAACAGAAATCCTCTAGACTTGTAGAGGGGAAATAACTGGAGAAGCGGCCACAGACTGCAGGTCGCCGGGTAGGCGCAGGCCGTAGTCGACAGAGACACCTGCTCACACGCAGCATCTGATGAAGGCAAAAAACACGACAGGACAGGGCGATACACAATCACAGCAAAAACACGACAGGACAGGGCGAAACGCAATCACAGCATGGTGAATACAATACAAGGAACCGACGGGACAGGAACGGAACACAAAGGAATAAATAGGGACTCTAATCAGGGGAAAGGATCGGGAACAGGTGTGGGAAGACTAAATGATGATTAGGGGAATAGGAACAGCTGGGAGCAGGAACGGAACGATAGAGAGAGGAGAGAGAGGGAGGGGGAGAGAGAGGGATAGAAAAAGGGAACGAACCTAATAAGACCAGCAGGGGGAAACGAACAGAAGGAAAGGCAAAATGACAAGATGATATAAGACAAAACATGACATATATATACAGTTTTTAACAATGTACAAATGGTAAAGGACACAAGATAAAATAAATAAGCATAAATATGGGTTGTATTTACAATGGTGTGTGTTCTTCACTGGTTGCCCTTTTCTCGTGGCAACAGGTCACAATTCTTGCTGCTGTGATGGCACACTGTGGAATTTATCAAAATTGGATTTGTTTTCGAATTCTTTGTGGATCTGTGTAATCTGAGGGAAATATGTCTCTCTAATATGGTCATACATTGGGCAGGAGGTTAGGAAGTGCAGCTCAGTTTCCACCTCATTTTGTGGGCAGTGAGCACATAGCCTGTCTTCGCTTGAGAGCCATGTCTGCCTACGGCGACCTTTCTCAATAGCAAGGCTATGCTCACTGAGTCTGTACATAGTCAAAGCTTTCCTTAATTTTGGGTCAGTCACAGTGGTCAGGTATTCTGCCGCTGTGTACTCTTTTTTGTTAATTCTTTCCAATGTGTCAAGTAATTATCTTTTTGTTTTCTCATGATTTGGTTGAGTCTAATTGTGCTGCTGTCCTGGGGCTCTGTAGGGTGTGTTTGTGTTTGTGAACAGAGCCCCAGGACCAGCTTGCTTATGGGACTCTTCTCCAGGTTCATCTCTCTGTAGGTGATGGCTTTGTTGTGGAAGGTTTGGGAATCGCTTCCTTTTAAGTGGTTATAGAATTTAACGGCTCTTTTCTGGATTTTGATAATTAGTGGGTATCGGCCTAATTCTGCTCTGCATGCATTATTTGGTGTTCTACGTTGTACACAGAGGATATTTTTGCAGAATTCTGCGTGCAGAGTCTCAATTTGGTGTTTGTCCCATTTTGTGAAGTCTTGGTTGGTGAGCGGACCCCAGACCTCACAACCATAAAGGGCAATGGGCTCTATGACCGATTCAAGTATTTTTAGCCAAATCCTAATTGGTATGTTGAAATTTATGTTCCTTTGATGGCATAGAATGCCCTTCTTGCCTTGTCTCTCAGATAGTTCACAGCTTTGTGGAAGTTACCTGTGGCGCTGATGTTTAGGCCAAGGTATGTATAGTTTTTTTGTGTGCTCTAGGGCAACAGTGTCTAGATAGAATTTGTATTTGTGGTCCTGGTGACTGGACCTTTTTTGGAACACCATTATTTTGGTCTTACTGAGATTTACTGTTAGGGCCCAGGTCTGACAGAATCTGTGCATAAGATCTAGGTGCTGCTGTAGGCCCTCCTTGGTTGGTGACAGAAGCACCAGATCATCAGCAAACAGCAGACATTTGACTTTGGATTCTAGTAGGGTGAGGCCGGGTGCTGCAGACTTTTCTAGTGCCCGCGCCAATTCGTTGATATATATGTTGAAGAGGGTGGGGCTTAAGCTGCATCCCTGTCTCACCCCACGACCCTGTGTGAAGAAATGTGTGTATTTTTTGCCAATTTTAACCACACACTTGTTGTTTGTGTACATGGATTTTATAATGTCGTATGTTTTACCCCCAACACCACTTTCCATCAGTTTGTATAGCAGACCCTCATGCCAAATTGAGTCGAAGGCTTTTTTGAAATCAACAAAGCATGAGAAGACTTTGCCTTTGTTTTGGTTTGTTTGGTTGTCAATTAGGGTGTTCAGGGTGAATACATGGTCTGTTGTACGGTAATTTGGTAAAAAGCCAATTTGACATTTGCTCAGTATATAGTTTTCATTGAGGAAATGTACGAGTCTGCTGTTAATGATAATACAGAGGATTTTCTCAAGGTTACTGTTGACGCATATTCCACGGTAGTTATTGGGGTCAAATTTGTCTCCACTTTTGTGGATTGGGCTGATCAGT
>NW_025747587.1:0-51450 GCF_021184085.1 Oncorhynchus gorbuscha
CCCTTCTATATCAGTACCCCTCCCTAACCCTTCTATATCAGTACCCCTCCCTAACCCTTCTATATCAGTACCCCTCCCTAACCCTTCTGGGTCAGTACCCCTCCCTAACCCTTCTATATCAGTAACCCCCTACCCCCCTAACCCTTCTGGGTCAGTACCCCTCCCTAACCCTTCTGGGTCAGTACCCCTCCCCAACCCTTCTATATCAGTACCCCTCCCTAACCCTTCTATATCAGTACTCCTCCCTAACCCTTCTGGGTCAGTACCCCTCCCTAACCCTTCTGGGTCAGTACTCCTCCCTAACCCTTCTGGGTCAGTACCCCCCTCCTAACCCTTCTATATCAGTACCCCTCCCTAACCCTTCTGGGTCAGTACTCCTCCCTAACCCTTCTGGGTCAGTACTCCTCCCTAACCCTCCAAGGTCAGTACCCCTCCCTAACCCCCCTAGGTCAGTACCCCTCCCTAACCCTTCTAGGTCAGTACTCCTCCCTAACCCTTCTGGGTCAGTACTCCTCCCTAACCCTTCTATATCAGTACTCCGCCTAATTCATTCAAGGGTTTTCTTTATTTTGCTATTTTCTACATTATATAATAATAGTGAAGACATCAAAACTATGAAATAACACATATGGAATCATGTAGTAACCAAAATAGTGTTAAACAAAACATTAGTTTCTTCCACGTAGCCACCCTTTTCTTTGATGACAGCTTTGCACACTCTTGGCATTCTCTCAACCAACTTCACCTGGAATGCTTTTCCAACAGTCTTGAAGGAGTCCCCACATATGCTGAGCACTTGTTCGCTGCTTTTATTTCACTCTGAGGTCCAACTCATCCCAAACCATCTCACTTGGGTTGAGGCCGGGGGATTGTGGAGGCCAGGTCATCTGATGCAGCACTCCATCACTCTCCTTCTTGGTCAAATAGCCCTTACACAGCCTGGAGTGTGTTGGGTCATTGTCCTGTTGAAAAACAAATGATAGTCCCACTAAGCCCAAACCAGATGGGATGGTGTATTGTTGCAGAATGCTGTAGTAGCCATGCTGGTTAAATATGCCTTGAATTCTAAATAAACCACTGACATTGTCACCAGCAAAGCACCATAACACCTCCTCCTCCATGCTTCACGGTGGGAACCACACATGCAGAGATCATTTGTTCAACTACTCTGCATCTCACGAAGACACGGCGGTTGGAACCAAAAATCTCATATTTGGACTCCTCAGACCGAAGGACATGTTTCCTCCGGTCTAATGTCCATTGCTCGTGTTTCTTGGTCCAAGCAAGTCTCTTCTTCTTATCGGTGTCTTTTAGTAGTGGCTTATTTGCAGCAATTCGACCATGAAGGTCTGATTCACGCAGTCTCCTCTGAACAGTGAAGCATTTATTTGGGCTGCCATTTCTGAGGCTGGTAACTCTAATTAACTTATCCTCTGCCGCAGAGGGAACTCTAATGAACTTATCCTCAGCAGCAGAGGGAACTCTGGGTCTTCCATTGCTGCGGTGGTCCTCATGAGAGCCAGTTTCATCACAGGGCTTGGTTTTGCGGCTGCACTTGAAGAAACTGTCAAAGTTCTTGAAATGTTCCATATTGATTGACCTTCATGTCTTAAAGTAATGATGGACTGTCGTTTCTCTCTGCTTATTTGAGCTGTTCTTGCCATAATATGGACTTGGTCTTTTACCAAATAGGGCTATCTTCTGTATACCACCCCTATCTTGTCACAACACAACTGATTGGCTCAAAAGCATGAAGAAGGAAAGAAATTATATAAATTCCACAATTTAACAAAGCACACCTGTTAATTGAAATGCATTCCAGGTGATTACCTCATTAAGCTGGTTGAGAGAATGCCAAGAGTGTGCAAAGCTGTCATCAAGGCAAAGGATGGCTACAATCAGGTATAATATAATGTTTTTTCCACAGAGACCACTACAAGACAGAGTACGAGAATAAACTTGCTGAGGAACTGGAGAACATTCGTCTGAAGACCAGCCAGGAGATCGATAGCCTGCAGAGGACCTCAAAGGAGATGTACGAGAGAGAGAACAGGTGAGATTATAGAGATGTACCAGAGAGAGAGAGAGAGAGAGAGAGAACAGGTGAGATTATAGAGATGTACCAGAGAGAGAGAGAGAACGGGTGAGATTATAGAGATGTACCAGAGAGAGAGAGAACAGGTGAGATTATAGAGATGTACCAGAGAGAGAGAGAGAGAGAGAGAGAACAGGTGAGATTATAGAGATGAACCAGAGAGAGAGAGAACAGGTGAGATTATAGAGATGTACCAGAGAGAGAACAGGTGAGATTATAGAGATGTACCAGAGAGAGAGAGAGAACAGGTGAGATTATAGAGATGTACCAGAGAGAGAACAGGTGAGATTATAGAGATGTACCAGAGAGAGAACAGGTGAGATTATAGAGATGTACCAGAGAGAGAACAGGTGAGATGATAGAGATGAACCAGAGAGAGAGAGAGAGAGAACAGGTGAGATTATAGAGATGTACCAGAGAGAGAGAGAGAACAGGTGAGATTATAGAGATGAACCAGAGAGAGAGAGAGAGAGAGAACAGGTGAGATTATAGAGATATACCAGAGAGAGAGAGAGAGAGAGAACAGGTGAGATGATAGAGATGTACCAGAGAGAGAGAGAACAGGTGAGATTATAGAGATGTACCAGAGAGAGAGAGAACAGGTGAGATTATAGAGATGTGCCAGAGAGAGAGAGAACAGGTGAGATTATAGAGATGTACCAGAGAGAGAGAGAACAGGTGAGATTATAGAGATTAACCAGAGAGAGAGAGAGAGAACAGGTGAGATTATAGAGATGTGCCAGAGAGAGAGAGAGAACAGGTGAGATTATAGAGATGAACCAGAGAGAGAGAGAGAGAGAGAACAGGTGAGATTATAGAGATGAACCAGAGAGAGAGAGAGAGAGAGAGAGAGAGAACAGGTGAGATTATAGAGATGTACCAGAGAGAGAGAGAACAGGTGAGATGATAGAGATGTACCAGAGAGAGAACAGGTGAGATGATAGAGATGTACCAGAGAGAGAACAGGTGAGATGATAGAGATGTACCAGAGAGAGAACAGGTGAGATGATAGAGATGTACCAGAGAGAGAACAGGTGAGATGATAGAGATGTACCAGAGAGAGAATAGGTGAGATGATAGAGATGTACCAGAGAGAGAACAGGTGAGATGATAGAGATGTACCAGAGAGAGAACAGGTGAGATGATAGAGATGCCGCCCGTGTCCACTAGAGGGAACTCTTTCACTGTGTTCTGAATACAGTACTGTACTTTACTCAGACCATGTAGAGAGAGAACAGGTGAGATGATAGAGATGTACCAGAGAGAGAACAGGTGAGATGATAGAGATGTACCAGAGAGAGAGAGAGAGAGAGAGAGAGAGAGAGAACAGGTGAGATTATAGAGATGAAGCAGAGAGAGAACAGGTGAGATTATAGAGATGAACTCTTTCACTGTGTTCTGAATACAGTACTGTACATTACTCAGACCATGTAGAGAGAGAACAGGTGAGATGATAGAGATGTACCAGAGAGAGAACAGGTGAGATGATAGAGATGTACCAGAGAGAGAACAGGTGAGATGATAGAGATGCCGCCCGTGTCCACTAGAGGGAACTCTTTCACTGTGTTCTGAATACAGTACTGTACTTTACTCAGACCATGTATTCAGAAATTCAACAAATTGTGTGAATCGGTGCCCTTAAAAATGCACCTTATTCCCTATTTAGTGCCCTTGTTGAAAGTAGCGCGCTATGCACCCTATTCGATAGTGCACTACTTTTGACTAGGACCCATAGGTGTCATTTGAGCCAGTTTGATTGGGAGACTTTAAAATTATATATTTTTTTACATAAAGTTGATTGTTTATTAATTCTGTTTTAATTCTTACTGCTTCTGTCTGTCCTCTAGGAACCTCCGTGAGACGCGGGACAACGCAGTGCTGGAGAAGGACAGAGCGACGACGGCAGAGAGAGAGACACAGGCCAGATATGACCAGCTACTAGAACAGTAAGAGACACAGGCCAGATACTACCAGCTACTAGAACAGTAAGAGACACAGGCCAGATACTACCAGCTACTAGAACAGTAAGAGACACAGGCCAGATACTACCAGCTACTAGAACAGTAAGAGACACAGGCCAGATACTACCAGCTACTAGAACAGTAAGAGAGAGAGAGACCAGATACTACCAGCTACTAGAACAGTAAGAGACACAGGCCAGATACTACCAGCTAATAGAACAGTAAGAGAGAGAGAGAGACCAGATACTACCAGCTAATAGAACAGTAAGAGAGAGAGAGACCAGATACTACCAGCTACTAGAACAGTAAGAGACACAGGCCAGATACTACCAGCTACTAGAACAGTAAGAGACACAGGCCAGATACTACCAGCTACTAGAACAGTAAGAGAGAGAGAGACCAGATACTACCAGCTACTAGAACAGTAAGAGAGAGAGAGACCAGATACTACCAGCTACTAGAACAGTAAGAGAGAGACCAGATACTACCAGCTACTAGAACAGTAAGAGAGAGAGAGGCCAGATACTACCAGCTACTAGAACAGTAAGAGAGAGAGAGACCAGATACTACCAGCTACTAGAACAGTAAGAGAGAGAGACCAGATACTACCAGCTACTAGAACAGTAAGAGAGAGACCAGATACTACCAGCTACTAGAACAGTAAGAGAGAGAGAGACCAGATACTACCAGCTACTAGAACAGTAAGAAAGAGGCCAGATACTACCAGCTACTAGAACAGTAAGAGAGAGAGAGACCAGATACTACCAGCTACTAGAACAGTAAGAGAGAGAGAGACCAGATACTACCAGCTACTAGAACAGTAAGAGAGAGAGAGGCCAGATACTACCAGCTACTAGAACAGTAAGAGAGAGAGAGACCAGATACTACCAGCTACTAGAACAGTAAGAGAGAGAGAGACCAGATACTACCAGCTACTAGAACAGTAAGAGAGAGAGGCCAGATACTACCAGCTACTAGAACAGTAAGAGAGAGAGAGACCAGATACTACCAGCTACTAGAACAGTAAGAGAGAGAGACCAGATACTACCAGCTACTAGAACAGTAAGAGAGAGACCAGATACTACCAGCTACTAGAACAGTAAGAGAGAGACCAGATACTACCAGCTACTAGAACAGTAAGAGAGAGAGACCAGATACTACCAGCTACTAGAACAGTAAGAGAGAGAGACCAGATACTACCAGCTACTAGAACAGTAAGAGAGAGAGAGAGACCAGATACTACCAGCTACTAGAACAGTAAGAGAGAGAGGCCAGATACTACCAGCTACTAGAACAGTAAGAGAGAGAGAGACCAGATACTACCAGCTACTAGAACAGTAAAGAGAGAGAGAACCAGATACTACCAGCTACTAGAACAGTAAGAGAGAGAGGCCAGATACTACCAGCTACTAGAACAGTAAGAGAGAGAGAGGCCAGATACTACCAGCTACTAGAACAGTAAGAGAGAGAGAGAGACCAGATACTACCAGCTACTAGAACAGTAAGAGAGAGAGAGAGACCAGATACTACCAGCTACTAGAACAGTAAGAGAGAGAGAGAGAGACCAGATACTACCAGCTACTAGAACAGTAAGAGAGAGAGAGACCAGATACTACCAGCTACTAGAACAGTAAGAGAGAGAGAGGCCAGATACTACCAGCTACTAGAACAGTAAGAGAGAGAGAGGCCAGATACTACCAGCTACTAGAACAGTAAGAGAGAGAGAGGCCAGATACTACCAGCTACTAGAACAGTAAGAGAGAGAGAGAGACCAGATACTACCAGCTACTAGAACAGTAAGAGAGAGAGAGACCAGATACTACCAGCTACTAGAACAGTAAGAGAGAGACCAGATACTACCAGCTACTAGAACAGTAAGAGAGAGAGAGACCAGATACTACCAGCTACTAGAACAGTAAGAGACACAGGCCAGATACTACCAGCTACTAGAACAGTAAGAGAGAGAGAGACCAGATACTACCAGCTACTAGAACAGTAAGAGAGAGAGAGGCCAGATACTACCAGCTACTAGAACAGTAAGAGAGAGAGACCAGATACTACCAGCTACTAGAACAGTAAGAGAGAGAGAACCAGATACTACCAGCTACTAGAACAGTAAGAGAGAGAGGCCAGATACTACCAGCTACTAGAACAGTAAGAGAGAGAGAGACCAGATACTACCAGCTACTAGAACAGTAAGAGAGAGAGAGACCAGATACTACCAGCTACTAGAACAGTAAGAGAGAGAGAGACCAGATACTACCAGCTACTAGAACAGTAAGAGAGAGAGAGACCAGATACTACCAGCTACTAGAACAGTAAGAGAGAGAGAGACCAGATACTACCAGCTACTAGAACAGTAAGAGAGAGACCAGATACTACCAGCTACTAGAACAGTAAGAGAGAGAGAGACCAGATACTACCAGCTACTAGAACAGTAAGAAAGAGGCCAGATACTACCAGCTACTAGAACAGTAAGAGAGAGAGAGACCAGATACTACCAGCTACTAGAACAGTAAGAAAGAGGCCAGATACTACCAGCTACTAGAACAGTAAGAGACACAGGCCAGATACTACCAGCTACTAGAACAGTAAGAGACACAGGCCAGATACTACCAGCTACTAGAACAGTAAGAGAGAGAGAGAGACCAGATACTACCAGCTACTAGAACAGTAAGAGAGAGAGAGAGACCAGATACTACCAGCTACTAGAACAGTAAGAAGAGAGAGACCAGATACTACCAGCTACTAGAACAGTAAGAGAGAGACCAGATACTACCAGCTACTAGAACAGTAAGAGAGAGAGACCAGATACTACCAGCTACTAGAACAGTAAGAGAGAGACCAGATACTACCAGCTACTAGAACAGTAAGAGAGAGAGAGAGACCAGATACTACCAGCTACTAGAACAGTAAGAGAGAGAGACCAGATACTACCAGCTACTAGAACAGTAAGAGAGAGAGACCAGATACTACCAGCTACTAGAACAGTAAAGAGAGAGAGACCAGATACTACCAGCTACTAGAACAGTAAGAGAGAGAGACCAGATACTACCAGCTACTAGAACAGTAAGAGAGAGAGAGAGGCCAGATACTACCAGCTACTAGAACAGTAAGAGAGAGAGAGAGACCAGATACTACCAGCTACTAGAACAGTAAGAGAGAGAGGCCAGATACTACCAGCTACTAGAACAGTAAGAGAGAGACCAAATACTACCAGCTACTAGAACAGTAAGAGAGAGAGAGACCAGATACTACCAGCTACTAGAACAGTAAGAAAGAGGCCAGATACTACCAGCTACTAGAACAGTAAGAGAGAGAGAACAGGTGTAAGTAGATACTACCAGCTACTAGAACAGTAAGAGAGAGAGACCAGATACTACCAGCTACTAGAACAGTAAGAGAGAGAGGCCAGATACTACCAGCTACTAGAACAGTAAGAGAGAGAGAGGCCAGATACTACCAGCTACTAGAACAGTAAGAGAGAGAGAGAGACCAGATACTACCAGCTACTAGAACAGTAAGAGAGAGAGAGACCAGATACTACCAGCTACTAGAACAGTAAGAGAGAGAGAGACCAGATACTACCAGCTACTAGAACAGTAAGAGAGAGAGAGAGACCAGATACTACCAGCTACTAGAACAGTAAAGAGAGAGAGGCCAGATACTACCAGCTACTAGAACAGTAAGAGAGAGAGAGGCCAGATACTACCAGCTACTAGAACAGTAAGAGAGAGAGAGAGACCAGATACTACCAGCTACTAGAACAGTAAGAGAGAGAGAGACCAGATACTACCAGCTACTAGAACAGTAAGAGAGAGACCAGATACTACCAGCTACTAGAACAGTAAGAGAGAGAGAGACCAGATACTACCAGCTACTAGAACAGTAAGAGACACAGGCCAGATACTACCAGCTACTAGAACAGTAAGAGAGAGAGAGACCAGATACTACCAGCTACTAGAACAGTAAGAGAGAGAGACCAGATACTACCAGCTACTAGAACAGTAAGAGAGAGAGACCAGATACTACCAGCTACTAGAACAGTAAGAGAGAGAGAACAGGTGACCAGATACTACCAGCTACTAGAACAGTAAGAGAGAGAGAGGCCAGATACTACCAGCTACTAGAACAGTAAGAGAGAGAGAGAGACCAGATACTACCAGCTACTAGAACAGTAAGAGAGAGAGAGACCAGATACTACCAGCTACTAGAACAGTAAGAGAGAGAGAGACCAGATACTACCAGCTACTAGAACAGTAAGAGAGAGAGAGACCAGATACTACCAGCTACTAGAACAGTAAGAGAGAGAGAGACCAGATACTACCAGCTACTAGAACAGTAAGAGAGAGACCAGATACTACCAGCTACTAGAACAGTAAGAGAGAGAGAGAGACCAGATACTACCAGCTACTAGAACAGTAAGAAAGAGGCCAGATACTACCAGCTACTAGAACAGTAAGAGAGAGAGAGACCAGATACTACCAGCTACTAGAACAGTAAGAAAGAGGCCAGATACTACCAGCTACTAGAACAGTAAGAGACACAGGCCAGATACTACCAGCTACTAGAACAGTAAGAGACACAGGCCAGATACTACCAGCTACTAGAACAGTAAGAGAGAGAGAGAGAGAGACCAGATACTACCAGCTACTAGAACAGTAAGAGAGAGAGAGACCAGATACTACCAGCTACTAGAACAGTAAGAGAGAGACCAGATACTACCAGCTACTAGAACAGTAAGAGAGAGACCAGATACTACCAGCTACTAGAACAGTAAGAGAGAGAGAGACCAGATACTACCAGCTACTAGAACAGTAAGAAAGAGGCCAGATACTACCAGCTACTAGAACAGTAAGAGAGAGAGAGACCAGATACTACCAGCTACTAGAACAGTAAGAGAGAGAGAGACCAGATACTACCAGCTACTAGAACAGTAAGAGAGAGACCAGATACTACCAGCTACTAGAACAGTAAGAGAGAGACCAGATACTACCAGCTACTAGAACAGTAAGAGAGAGAGGCCAGATACTACCAGCTACTAGAACAGTAAGAGAGAGAGAGGCCAGATACTACCAGCTACTAGAACAGTAAGAGAGAGAGAGAGACCAGATACTACCAGCTACTAGAACAGTAAGAGAGAGAGAGAGACCAGATACTACCAGCTACTAGAACAGTAAGAGAGAGAGAGAGAGACCAGATACTACCAGCTACTAGAACAGTAAGAGAGAGAGAGAGAGACCAGATACTACCAGCTACTAGAACAGTAAGAGAGAGAGAGGCCAGATACTACCAGCTACTAGAACAGTAAGAGAGAGAGAGAGACCAGATACTACCAGCTACTAGAACAGTAAGAGAGAGAGAGACCAGATACTACCAGCTACTAGAACAGTAAGAGAGAGACCAGATACTACCAGCTACTAGAACAGTAAGAGAGAGAGAGACCAGATACTACCAGCTACTAGAACAGTAAGAGACACAGACCAGATACTACCAGCTACTAGAACAGTAAGAGAGAGAGAGACCAGATACTACCAGCTACTAGAACAGTAAAGAGAGAGACCAGATACTACCAGCTACTAGAACAGTAAGAGAGAGAGACCAGATACTACCAGCTACTAGAACAGTAAGAGAGAGAGAACCAGATACTACCAGCTACTAGAACAGTAAGAGAGAGAGAGACCAGATACTACCAGCTACTAGAACAGTAAGAGAGAGAGAGGCCAGATACTACCAGCTACTAGAACAGTAAGAGAGAGAGACCAGATACTACCAGCTACTAGAACAGTAAGAGAGAGAGAACAGGTGTAGGTAGATACTACCAGCTACTAGAACAGTAAGAGAGAGAGGCCAGATACTACCAGCTACTAGAACAGTAAGAGAGAGAGAGGCCAGATACTACCAGCTACTAGAACAGTAAGAGAGAGAGAGAGACCAGATACTACCAGCTACTAGAACAGTAAGAGAGAGAGAGACCAGATACTACCAGCTACTAGAACAGTAAGAGAGAGAGAGACCAGATACTACCAGCTACTAGAACAGTAAGAGAGAGAGACCAGATACTACCAGCTACTAGAACAGTAAGAGAGAGACCAGATACTACCAGCTACTAGGACAGTAAGAGAGAGAGAGAGACCAGATACTACCAGCTACTAGAACAGTAAGAAAGAGGCCAGATACTACCAGCTACTAGAACAGTAAGAGAGAGAGAGACCAGATACTACCAGCTACTAGAACAGTAAGAAAGAGGCCAGATACTACCAGCTACTAGAACAGTAAGAGACACAGGCCAGATACTACCAGCTACTAGAACAGTAAGAGACACAGGCCAGATACTACCAGCTACTAGAACAGTAAGAGAGAGAGAGAGACCAGATACTACCAGCTACTAGAACAGTAAGAGAGAGAGAGACCAGATACTACCAGCTACTAGAACAGTAAGAGAGAGACCAGATACTACCAGCTACTAGAACAGTAAGAGAGAGACCAGATACTACCAGCTACTAGAACAGTAAGAGAGAGAGACCAGATACTACCAGCTACTAGAACAGTAAGAGAGAGACCAGATACTACCAGCTACTAGAACAGTAAGAGAGAGAGAGAGACCAGATACTACCAGCTACTAGAACAGTAAGAGAGAGAGAGCCCAGATACTACCAGCTACTAGAACAGTAAGAGAGAGAGACCAGATACTACCAGCTACTAGAACAGTAAGAGAGAGAGAGACCAGATACTACCAGCTACTAGAACAGTAAGAGAGAGAGACCAGATACTACCAGCTACTAGAACAGTAAGAGAGAGAGAGAGGCCAGATACTACCAGCTACTAGAACAGTAAGAGAGAGAGAGAGACCAGATACTACCAGCTACTAGAACAGTAAGAGAGAGAGGCCAGATACTACCAGCTACTAGAACAGTAAGAGAGAGACCAAATACTACCAGCTACTAGAACAGTAAGAGAGAGAGAGACCAGATACTACCAGCTACTAGAACAGTAAGAAAGAGGCCAGATACTACCAGCTACTAGAACAGTAAGAGAGAGAGAACAGGTGTAGGCAGATACTACCAGCTACTAGAACAGTAAGAGAGAGAGACCAGATACTACCAGCTACTAGAACAGTAAGAGAGAGAGAGGCCAGATACTACCAGCTACTAGAACAGTAAGAGAGAGAGAGGCCAGATACTACCAGCTACTAGAACAGTAAGAGAGAGAGAGACCAGATACTACCAGCTACTAGAACAGTAAGAGAGAGAGAGAGACCAGATACTACCAGCTACTAGAACAGTAAGAGAGAGAGGCCAGATACTACCAGCTACTAGAACAGTAAGAGAGAGAGAGGCCAGATACTACCAGCTACTAGAACAGTAAGAGAGAGAGAGGCCAGATACTACCAGCTACTAGAACAGTAAGAGAGAGAGAGGCCAGATACTACCAGCTACTAGAACAGTAAGAGAGAGAGAGAGACCAGATACTACCAGCTACTAGAACAGTAAGAGAGAGAGAGGCCAGATACTACCAGCTACTAGAACAGTAAGAGAGAGAGAGAGACCAGATACTACCAGCTACTAGAACAGTAAGAGAGAGAGAGAGAGACCAGATACTACCAGCTACTAGAACAGTAAGAGAGAGAGAGGCCAGATACTACCAGCTACTAGAACAGTAAGAGAGAGAGAGGCCAGATACTACCAGCTACTAGAACAGTAAGAGAGAGAGAGAGACCAGATACTACCAGCTACTAGAACAGTAAGAGAGAGAGAGACCAGATACTACCAGCTACTAGAACAGTAAGAGAGAGACCAGATACTACCAGCTACTAGAACAGTAAGAGAGAGAGAGACCAGATACTACCAGCTACTAGAACAGTAAGAGACACAGGCCAGATACTACCAGCTACTAGAACAGTAAGA
Organism: Oncorhynchus gorbuscha; assembly: GCF_021184085.1. Lineage (NCBI taxonomy): Eukaryota > Metazoa > Chordata > Actinopteri > Salmoniformes > Salmonidae > Oncorhynchus > Oncorhynchus gorbuscha. The sequence continues at coordinate 11,964 of NW_025747587.1, forward strand.
GAGAGAGAGACCAGATACTACCAGCTACTAGAACAGTAAGAGAGAGAGAGGCCAGATACTACCAGCTACTAGAACAGTAAGAGAGAGAGACCAGATACTACCAGCTACTAGAACAGTAAGAGAGAGAGAACAGGTGTAGGTAGATACTACCAGCTACTAGAACAGTAAGAGAGAGAGGCCAGATACTACCAGCTACTAGAACAGTAAGAGAGAGAGAGAGACCAGATACTACCAGCTACTAGAACAGTAAGAGAGAGAGAGAGACCAGATACTACCAGCTACTAGAACAGTAAGAGAGAGAGAGACCAGATACTACCAGCTACTAGAACAGTAAGAGAGAGAGAGACCAGATACTACCAGCTACTAGAACAGTAAGAGAGAGAGAGACCAGATACTACCAGCTACTAGAACAGTAAGAGAGAGACCAGATACTACCAGCTACTAGGACAGTAAGAGAGAGAGAGAGACCAGATACTACCAGCTACTAGAACAGTAAGAAAGAGGCCAGATACTACCAGCTACTAGAACAGTAAGAGAGAGAGAGAGACCAGATACTACCAGCTACTAGAACAGTAAGAAAGAGGCCAGATACTACCAGCTACTAGAACAGTAAGAGACACAGGCCAGATACTACCAGCTACTAGAACAGTAAGAGACACAGGCCAGATACTACCAGCTACTAGAACAGTAAGAGAGAGAGACCAGATACTACCAGCTACTAGAACAGTAAGAGAGAGAGAGACCAGATACTACCAGCTACTAGAACAGTAAAGAGAGAGACCAGATACTACCAGCTACTAGAACAGTAAGAGAGAGACCAGATACTACCAGCTACTAGAACAGTAAGAGAGAGAGACCAGATACTACCAGCTACTAGAACAGTAAGAAAGAGGCCAGATACTACCAGCTACTAGAACAGTAAGAGAGAGAGAGACCAGATACTACCAGCTACTAGAACAGTAAGAGAGAGAGAACAGACCAGATACTACCAGCTACTAGAACAGTAAGAGAGAGAGGCCAGATACTACCAGCTACTAGAACAGTAAGAGAGAGAGACCAGATACTACCAGCTACTAGAACAGTAAGAGAGAGAGAGAGACCAGATACTACCAGCTACTAGAACAGTAAGAAGAGAGAGAGACCAGATACTACCAGCTACTAGAACAGTAAGAGAGAGAGAGAGAGACCAGATACTACCAGCTACTAGAACAGTAAAGAGAGAGAGAGAGACCAGATACTACCAGCTACTAGAACAGTAAGAGAGAGAGGCCAGATACTACCAGCTACTAGAACAGTAAGAGAGAGAGACCAGATACTACCAGCTACTAGAACAGTAAGAGAGAGAGACCAGATACTACCAGCTACTAGAACAGTAAGAGAGAGACCAGATACTACCAGCTACTAGAACAGTAAGAGAGAGAGAGACCAGATACTACCAGCTACTAGAACAGTAAGAGACAGAGACCAGATACTACCAGCTACTAGAACAGTAAGAGAGAGAGAGACCAGATACTACCAGCTACTAGAACAGTAAGAGAGAGAGAGGCCAGATACTACCAGCTACTAGAACAGTAAGAGAGAGAGACCAGATACTACCAGCTACTAGAACAGTAAGAGAGAGAGAGACCAGATACTACCAGCTACTAGAACAGTAAGAGAGAGAGAGAGACCAGATACTACCAGCTACTAGAACAGTAAGAGAGAGAGACCAGATACTACCAGCTACTAGAACAGTAAGAGAGAGAGAGACCAGATACTACCAGCTACTAGAACAGTAAGAGAGAGGCCAGATACTACCAGCTACTAGAACAGTAAGAGAGAGAGAGACCAGATACTACCAGCTACTAGAACAGTAAGAGAGAGAGAGAGACCAGATACTACCAGCTACTAGAACAGTAAGAGAGAGAGAGACCAGATACTACCAGCTACTAGAACAGTAAGAGAGAGAGACCAGATACTACCAGCTACTAGAACAGTAAGAGAGAGAGAGACCAGATACTACCAGCTACTAGAACAGTAAGAGAGAGAGAGGCCAGATACTACCAGCTACTAGAACAGTAAGAGAGAGAGAGACCAGATACTACCAGCTACTAGAACAGTAAGAGAGAGAGAGGCCAGATACTACCAGCTACTAGAACAGTAAGAGAGAGAGACCAGATACTACCAGCTACTAGAACAGTAAGAGAGAGAGAACAGGTGTAGGTAGATACTACCAGCTACTAGAACAGTAAGAGAGAGAGAGGCCAGATACTACCAGCTACTAGAACAGTAAGAGAGAGAGAGAGACCAGATACTACCAGCTACTAGAACAGTAAGAGAGAGAGAGAGACCAGATACTACCAGCTACTAGAACAGTAAGAGAGAGAGAGACCAGATACTACCAGCTACTAGAACAGTAAGAGAGAGAGAGACCAGATACTACCAGCTACTAGAACAGTAAGAGAGAGAGACCAGATACTACCAGCTACTAGAACAGTAAGAGAGAGACCAGATACTACCAGCTACTAGGACAGTAAGAGAGAGAGAGAGACCAGATACTACCAGCTACTAGAACAGTAAGAAAGAGGCCAGATACTACCAGCTACTAGAACAGTAAGAGAGAGAGAGAGACCAGATACTACCAGCTACTAGAACAGTAAGAAAGAGGCCAGATACTACCAGCTACTAGAACAGTAAGAGACACAGGCCAGATACTACCAGCTACTAGAACAGTAAGAGACACAGGCCAGATACTACCAGCTACTAGAACAGTAAGAGAGAGAGAGACCAGATACTACCAGCTACTAGAACAGTAAGAGAGAGAGAGACCAGATACTACCAGCTACTAGAACAGTAAGAGAGAGACCAGATACTACCAGCTACTAGAACAGTAAGAGAGAGACCAGATACTACCAGCTACTAGAACAGTAAGAGAGAGAGACCAGATACTACCAGCTACTAGAACAGTAAGAGAGAGACCAGATACTACCAGCTACTAGAACAGTAAGAGAGAGAGAGACCAGATACTACCAGCTACTAGAACAGTAAGAGAGAGAGAGCCCAGATACTACCAGCTACTAGAACAGTAAGAGAGAGAGACCAGATACTACCAGCTACTAGAACAGTAAAGAGAGAGAGACCAGATACTACCAGCTACTAGAACAGTAAGAGAGAGAGACCAGATACTACCAGCTACTAGAACAGTAAGAGAGAGAGAGACCAGATACTACCAGCTACTAGAACAGTAAGAGAGAGAGAGAGACCAGATACTACCAGCTACTAGAACAGTAAGAGAGAGAGGCCAGATACTACCAGCTACTAGAACAGTAAGAGAGAGACCAGATACTACCAGCTACTAGAACAGTAAGAGAGAGAGAGACCAGATACTACCAGCTACTAGAACAGTAAGAAAGAGGCCAGATACTACCAGCTACTAGAACAGTAAGAGAGAGAGAACAGGTGTAAGTAGATACTACCAGCTACTAGAACAGTAAGAGAGAGAGACCAGATACTACCAGCTACTAGAACAGTAAGAGAGAGAGAGGCCAGATACTACCAGCTACTAGAACAGTAAGAGAGAGAGAGGCCAGATACTACCAGCTACTAGAACAGTAAGAGAGAGAGAGAGACCAGATACTACCAGCTACTAGAACAGTAAGAGAGAGAGAGAGACCAGATACTACCAGCTACTAGAACAGTAAAGAGAGAGAGAGAGACCAGATACTACCAGCTACTAGAACAGTAAGAGAGAGAGAGAGACCAGATACTACCAGCTACTAGAACAGTAAGAGAGAGAGACCAGATACTACCAGCTACTAGAACAGTAAGAGAGAGAGAGGCCAGATACTACCAGCTACTAGAACAGTAAGAGAGAGAGAGAGACCAGATACTACCAGCTACTAGAACAGTAAGAGAGAGAGAGACCAGATACTACCAGCTACTAGAACAGTAAGAGAGAGACCAGATACTACCAGCTACTAGAACAGTAAGAGAGAGAGAGACCAGATACTACCAGCTACTAGAACAGTAAGAGACACAGGCCAGATACTACCAGCTACTAGAACAGTAAGAGAGAGAGAGACCAGATACTACCAGCTACTAGAACAGTAGGCCAGATACTACCAGCTACTAGAACAGTAAGAGAGAGAGACCAGATACTACCAGCTACTAGAACAGTAAGAGAGAGAGAGGCCAGATACTACCAGCTACTAGAACAGTAAGAGAGAGAGACCAGATACTACCAGCTACTAGAACAGTAAGAGAGAGAGAACAGGTGTAGGTAGATACTACCAGCTACTAGAACAGTAAGAGAGAGAGAGAGGCCAGATACTACCAGCTACTAGAACAGTAAGAGAGAGAGAGACCAGATACTACCAGCTACTAGAACAGTAAGAGAGAGAGAGAGACCAGATACTACCAGCTACTAGAACAGTAAGAGAGAGAGACCAGATACTACCAGCTACTAGAACAGTAAGAGAGAGAGAGACCAGATACTACCAGCTACTAGAACAGTAAGAGAGAGAGAGACCAGATACTACCAGCTACTAGAACAGTAAGAGAGAGACCAGATACTACCAGCTACTAGGACAGTAGAGAGAGAGAGACCAGATACTACCAGCTACTAGAACAGTAAGAAAGAGGCCAGATACTACCAGCTACTAGAACAGTAAGAGAGAGAGAGAGACCAGATACTACCAGCTACTAGAACAGTAAGAAAGAGGCCAGATACTACCAGCTACTAGAACAGTAAGAGACACAGGCCAGATACTACCAGCTACTAGAACAGTAAGAGACACAGGCCAGATACTACCAGCTACTAGAACAGTAAGAGAGAGAGAGAGAGAGACCAGATACTACCAGCTACTAGAACAGTAAGAGAGAGAGAGACCAGATACTACCAGCTACTAGAACAGTAAGAGAGAGACCAGATACTACCAGCTACTAGAACAGTAAGAGAGAGACCAGATACTACCAGCTACTAGAACAGTAAGAGAGAGAGAGACCAGATACTACCAGCTACTAGAACAGTAAGAAAGAGGCCAGATACTACCAGCTACTAGAACAGTAAGAGAGAGAGAGACCAGATACTACCAGCTACTAGAACAGTAAGAGAGAGAGACCAGATACTACCAGCTACTAGAACAGTAAGAGAGAGAGGCCAGATACTACCAGCTACTAGAACAGTAAGAGAGAGAGAGGCCAGATACTACCAGCTACTAGAACAGTAAGAGAGAGAGAGAGACCAGATACTACCAGCTACTAGAACAGTAAGAGAGAGAGAGAGACCAGATACTACCAGCTACTAGAACAGTAAGAGAGAGAGAGAGACCAGATACTACCAGCTACTAGAACAGTAAGAGAGAGAGAGAGACCAGATACTACCAGCTACTAGAACAGTAAGAGAGAGAGAGGCCAGATACTACCAGCTACTAGAACAGTAAGAGAGAGACCAGATACTACCAGCTACTAGAACAGTAAGAGAGAGAGAGACCAGATACTACCAGCTACTAGAACAGTAAGAGAGAGACCAGATACTACCAGCTACTAGAACAGTAAGAGAGAGAGAGACCAGATACTACCAGCTACTAGAACAGTAAGAGACACAGGCCAGATACTACCAGCTACTAGAACAGTAAGAGAGAGAGAGACCAGATACTACCAGCTACTAGAACAGTAAGAGAGAGAGGCCAGATACTACCAGCTACTAGAACAGTAAGAGAGAGACCAGATACTACCAGCTACTAGAACAGTAAGAGAGAGAGAACAGGTGTAGGTAGATACTACCAGCTACTAGAACAGTAAAGAGAGAGAGAGAGGCCAGATACTACCAGCTACTAGAACAGTAAGAGAGAGAGAGACCAGATACTACCAGCTACTAGAACAGTAAGAGAGAGAGAGAGACCAGATACTACCAGCTACTAGAACAGTAAGAGAGAGAGAGACCAGATACTACCAGCTACTAGAACAGTAAGAGAGAGAGAGACCAGATACTACCAGCTACTAGAACAGTAAGAGAGAGAGAGACCAGATACTACCAGCTACTAGAACAGTAAGAGAGAGACCAGATACTACCAGCTACTAGAACAGTAAGAGAGAGAGAGAGACCAGATACTACCAGCTACTAGAACAGTAAGAAAGAGGCCAGATACTACCAGCTACTAGAACAGTAAGAGAGAGAGAGAGACCAGATACTACCAGCTACTAGAACAGTAAGAAAGAGGCCAGATACTACCAGCTACTAGAACAGTAAGAGACACAGGCCAGATACTACCAGCTACTAGAACAGTAAGAGACACAGGCCAGATACTACCAGCTACTAGAACAGTAAGAGAGAGAGAGAGACCAGATACTACCAGCTACTAGAACAGTAAGAGAGAGAGAGACCAGATACTACCAGCTACTAGAACAGTAAGAGAGAGACCAGATACTACCAGCTACTAGAACAGTAAGAGAGAGAGACCAGATACTACCAGCTACTAGAACAGTAAGAGAGAGAGACCAGATACTACCAGCTACTAGAACAGTAAGAGAGAGACCAGATACTACCAGCTACTAGAACAGTAAGAGAGAGAGAGACCAGATACTACCAGCTACTAGAACAGTAAGAGAGAGAGAGACCAGATACTACCAGCTACTAGAACAGTAAGAGAGAGAGAGACCAGATACTACCAGCTACTAGAACAGTAAGAGAGAGAGACCAGATACTACCAGCTACTAGAACAGTAAGAGAGAGAGAGACCAGATACTACCAGCTACTAGAACAGTAAGAGAGAGACCAGATACTACCAGCTACTAGAACAGTAAGAGAGAGAGAGAGACCAGATACTACCAGCTACTAGAACAGTAAGAGAGAGAGAGGCCAGATACTACCAGCTACTAGAACAGTAAGAGAGAGAGAGAGACCAGATACTACCAGCTACTAGAACAGTAAGAGAGAGAGAGACCAGATACTACCAGCTACTAGAACAGTAAGAGAGAGAGAGACCAGATACTACCAGCTACTAGAACAGTAAAGAGAGAGAGACCAGATACTACCAGCTACTAGAACAGTAAGAGAGAGAGAGACCAGATACTACCAGCTACTAGAACAGTAAGAGAGAGACCAGATACTACCAGCTACTAGGACAGTAAGAGAGAGAGAGAGACCAGATACTACCAGCTACTAGAACAGTAAGAAAGAGGCCAGATACTACCAGCTACTAGAACAGTAAGAGAGAGAGAGACCAGATACTACCAGCTACTAGAACAGTAAGAAAGAGGCCAGATACTACCAGCTACTAGAACAGTAAGAGACACAGGCCAGATACTACCAGCTACTAGAACAGTAAGAGACACAGGCCAGATACTACCAGCTACTAGAACAGTAAGAGAGAGAGAGAGACCAGATACTACCAGCTACTAGAACAGTAAGAGAGAGAGACCAGATACTACCAGCTACTAGAACAGTAAGAGAGAGACCAGATACTACCAGCTACTAGAACAGTAAGAGAGAGACCAGATACTACCAGCTACTAGAACAGTAAGAGAGAGAGAGACCAGATACTACCAGCTACTAGAACAGTAAGAAAGACCAGATACTACCAGCTACTAGAACAGTAAGAGAGAGAGAGACCAGATACTACCAGCTACTAGAACAGTAAGAGAGAGAGACCAGATACTACCAGCTACTAGAACAGTAAGAGAGAGAGGCCAGATACTACCAGCTACTAGAACAGTAAGAGAGAGAGAGAGACCAGATACTACCAGCTACTAGAACAGTAAGAGAGAGAGAGAGACCAGATACTACCAGCTACTAGAACAGTAAGAGAGAGAGAGAGACCAGATACTACCAGCTACTAGAACAGTAAGAGAGAGAGAGAGACCAGATACTACCAGCTACTAGAACAGTAAGAGAGAGAGAGGCCAGATACTACCAGCTACTAGAACAGTAAGAGAGAGAGAGACCAGATACTACCAGCTACTAGAACAGTAAGAGAGAGAGAGAGAGACCAGATACTACCAGCTACTAGAACAGTAAGAGAGAGAGAGGCCAGATACTACCAGCTACTAGAACAGTAAGAGAGAGAGAGAGACCAGATACTACCAGCTACTAGAACAGTAAGAGAGAGAGAGGCCAGATACTACCAGCTACTAGAACAGTAAGAGAGAGAGAGGCCAGATACTACCAGCTACTAGAACAGTAAGAGAGAGAGAGACCAGATACTACCAGCTACTAGAACAGTAAGAGAGAGAGAGACCAGATACTACCAGCTACTAGAACAGTAAGAGAGAGACCAGATACTACCAGCTACTAGAACAGTAAGAGAGAGAGACCAGATACTACCAGCTACTAGAACAGTAAGAGACACAGGCCAGATACTACCAGCTACTAGAACAGTAAGAGAGAGAGAGACCAGATACTACCAGCTACTAGAACAGTAAGAGAGAGAGAGGCCAGATACTACCAGCTACTAGAACAGTAAGAGAGAGAGACCAGATACTACCAGCTACTAGAACAGTAAGAGAGAGAGAACAGGTGTAGGTAGATACTACCAGCTACTAGAACAGTAAGAGAGAGAGAGAGGCCAGATACTACCAGCTACTAGAACAGTAAGAGAGAGAGAGAGACCAGATACTACCAGCTACTAGAACAGTAAGAGAGAGAGAGACCAGATACTACCAGCTACTAGAACAGTAAGAGACACAGGCCAGATACTACCAGCTACTAGAACAGTAAGAGAGAGAGAGACCAGATACTACCAGCTACTAGAACAGTAAGAGAGAGAGAGACCAGATACTACCAGCTACTAGAACAGTAAGAGAGAGACCAGATACTACCAGCTACTAGGACAGTAAGAGAGAGAGAGAGACCAGATACTACCAGCTACTAGAACAGTAAGAAAGAGGCCAGATACTACCAGCTACTAGAACAGTAAGAGAGAGAGAGAGACCAGATACTACCAGCTACTAGAACAGTAAGAAAGAGGCCAGATACTACCAGCTACTAGAACAGTAAGAGCCACAGGCCAGATACTACCAGCTACTAGAACAGTAAGAGACACAGGCCAGATACTACCAGCTACTAGAACAGTAAGAGAGAGAGAGAGACCAGATACTACCAGCTACTAGAACAGTAAGAGAGAGAGAGACCAGATACTACCAGCTACTAGAACAGTAAGAGAGAGACCAGATACTACCAGCTACTAGAACAGTAAGAGAGAGACCAGATACTACCAGCTACTAGAACAGTAAGAGAGAGAGACCAGATACTACCAGCTACTAGAACAGTAAGAGAGAGACCATATACTACCAGCTACTAGAACAGTAAGAGAGAGAGAGACCAGATACTACCAGCTACTAGAACAGTAAGAGAGAGAGAGACCAGATACTACCAGCTACTAGAACAGTAAGAGAGAGAGAGACCAGATACTACCAGCTACTAGAACAGTAAGAGAGAGAGAGACCAGATACTACCAGCTACTAGAACAGTAAGAGAGAGAGAGACCAGATACTACCAGCTACTAGAACAGTAAGAGAGAGACCAGATACTACCAGCTACTAGAACAGTAAGAGAGAGAGAGACCAGATACTACCAGCTACTAGAACAGTAAGAGAGAGACCAGATACTACCAGCTACTAGAACAGTAAGAGAGAGAGAGAGGCCAGATACTACCAGCTACTAGAACAGTAAGAGAGAGACCAGATACTACCAGCTACTAGAACAGTAAGAGAGAGACCAGATACTACCAGCTACTAGACAGTAAGAGAGAGAGAGAGACCAGATACTACCAGCTACTAGAACAGTAAGAGAGAGAGAGAGACCAGATACTACCAGCTACTAGAACAGTAAGAGACACAGGCCAGATACTACCAGCTACTAGAACAGTAAGAGAGAGGCCAGATACTACCAGCTACTAGAACAGTAAGAGAGAGACCAGATACTACCAGCTACTAGAACAGTAAGAGAGAGAGAGACCAGATACTACCAGCTACTAGAACAGTAAGAGAGAGAGAGAGACCAGATACTACCAGCTACTAGAACAGTAAGAGAGAGAGAGAGACCAGATACTACCAGCTACTAGAACAGTAAGAGAGAGAGAGAGACCAGATACTACCAGCTACTAGAACAGTAAGAGAGAGAGAGACCAGATACTACCAGCTACTAGAACAGTAAGAGAGAGAGAGGCCAGATACTACCAGCTACTAGAACAGTAAGAGAGAGAGAGGCCAGATACTACCAGCTACTAGAACAGTAAGAGAGAGAGAGAGACCAGATACTACCAGCTACTAGAACAGTAAGAGAGAGAGAGACCAGATACTACCAGCTACTAGAACAGTAAGAGAGAGACCAGATACTACCAGCTACTAGAACAGTAAGAGAGAGACCAGATACTACCAGCTACTAGAACAGTAAGAGAGAGAGACCAGATACTACCAGCTACTAGAACAGTAAGAGAGAGACCATATACTACCAGCTACTAGAACAGTAAGAGAGAGAGAGAGACCAGATACTACCAGCTACTAGAACAGTAAGAGAGAGAGAGACCAGATACTACCAGCTACTAGAACAGTAAGAGAGAGAGAGACCAGATACTACCAGCTACTAGAACAGTAAGAGAGAGAGAGACCAGATACTACCAGCTACTAGAACAGTAAGAGAGAGAGAGACCAGATACTACCAGCTACTAGAACAGTAAGAGAGAGACCAGATACTACCAGCTACTAGAACAGTAAAGAGAGAGAGACCAGATACTACCAGCTACTAGAACAGTAAGAGAGAGACCAGATACTACCAGCTACTAGAACAGTAAGAGAGAGAGAGAGGCCAGATACTACCAGCTACTAGAACAGTAAGAGAGAGACCAGATACTACCAGCTACTAGAACAGTAAGAGAGAGACCAGATACTACCAGCTACTAGAACAGTAAGAGAGAGAGAGACCAGATACTACCAGCTACTAGAACAGTAAGAGAGAGAGAGACCAGATACTACCAGCTACTAGAACAGTAAGAGACACAGGCCAGATACTACCAGCTACTAGAACAGTAAGAGAGAGAGGCCAGATACTACCAGCTACTAGAACAGTAAGAGAGAGACCAGATACTACCAGCTACTAGAACAGTAAGAGAGAGAGAGAGACCAGATACTACCAGCTACTAGAACAGTAAGAGAGAGAGAGAGACCAGATACTACCAGCTACTAGAACAGTAAGAGAGAGAGAGAGACCAGATACTACCAGCTACTAGAACAGTAAGAGAGAGAGAGAGAGACCAGATACTACCAGCTACTAGAACAGTAAGAGAGAGAGAGAGACCAGATACTACCAGCTACTAGAACAGTAAGAGAGAGAGAGGCCAGATACTACCAGCTACTAGAACAGTAAGAGAGAGAGAGACCAGATACTACCAGCTACTAGAACAGTAAGAGAGAGAGAGAGACCAGATACTACCAGCTACTAGAACAGTAAGAGAGAGAGAGAGACCAGATACTACCAGCTACTAGAACAGTAAGAGAGAGAGAGACCAGATACTACCAGCTACTAGAACAGTAAGAGAGAGACCAGATACTACCAGCTACTAGAACAGTAAGAGAGAGAGAGACCAGATACTACCAGCTACTAGAACAGTAAGAGACACAGGCCAGATACTACCAGCTACTAGAACAGTAAGAGAGAGAGAGACCAGATACTACCAGCTACTAGAACAGTAAGAGAGAGAGAGGCCAGATACTACCAGCTACTAGAACAGTAAGAGAGAGAGACCAGATACTACCAGCTACTAGAACAGTAAGAGAGAGAGAACAGGTGTAGGTAGATACTACCAGCTACTAGAACAGTAAAGAGAGAGAGAGGCCAGATACTACCAGCTACTAGAACAGTAAGAGAGAGAGAGAGACCAGATACTACCAGCTACTAGAACAGTAAGAGAGAGAGAGACCAGATACTACCAGCTACTAGAACAGTAAAGAGAGAGAGACCAGATACTACCAGCTACTAGAACAGTAAGAGAGAGAGAGACCAGATACTACCAGCTACTAGAACAGTAAGAGAGAGAGAGACCAGATACTACCAGCTACTAGAACAGTAAGAGAGAGACCAGATACTACCAGCTACTAGAACAGTAGAGAGAGAGAGACCAGATACTACCAGCTACTAGAACAGTAAGAAAGAGGCCAGATACTACCAGCTACTAGAACAGTAAGAGAGAGAGAGAGACCAGATACTACCAGCTACTAGAACAGTAAGAAAGAGGCCAGATACTACCAGCTACTAGAACAGTAAGAGACACAGGCCAGATACTACCAGCTACTAGAACAGTAAGAGACACAGGCCAGATACTACCAGCTACTAGAACAGTAAGAGAGAGAGAGAGACCAGATACTACCAGCTACTAGAACAGTAAGAGAGAGAGAACAGGTGTAGGTAGATACTACCAGCTACTAGAACAGTAAGAGAGAGAGGCCAGATACTACCAGCTACTAGAACAGTAAGAGAGAGAGAGAGACCAGATACTACCAGCTACTAGAACAGTAAGAGAGAGAGAGAGACCAGATACTACCAGCTACTAGAACAGTAAGAGAGAGAGAGACCAGATACTACCAGCTACTAGAACAGTAAGAGAGAGAGAGACCAGATACTACCAGCTACTAGAACAGTAAGAGAGAGAGAGACCAGATACTACCAGCTACTAGAACAGTAAGAGAGAGACCAGATACTACCAGCTACTAGAACAGTAAGAGAGAGAGACCAGATACTACCAGCTACTAGAACAGTAAGAAAGAGGCCAGATACTACCAGCTACTAGAACAGTAAGAGAGAGAGAGAGACCAGATACTACCAGCTACTAGAACAGTAAGAAAGAGGCCAGATACTACCAGCTACTAGAACAGTAAGAGACACAGGCCAGATACTACCAGCTACTAGAACAGTAAGAGACACAGGCCAGATACTACCAGCTACTAGAACAGTAAGAGAGAGACCAGATACTACCAGCTACTAGAACAGTAAGAGAGAGAGACCAGATACTACCAGCTACTAGAACAGTAAGAGAGAGAGAGAGAGACCAGATACTACCAGCTACTAGAACAGTAAGAGAGAGAGAGAGAGACCAGATACTACCAGCTACTAGAACAGTAAAGAGAGAGAGACCAGATACTACCAGCTACTAGAACAGTAAGAGAGAGAGAGGCCAGATACTACCAGCTACTAGAACAGTAAGAGAGAGAGGCCAGATACTACCAGCTACTAGAACAGTAAGAGAGAGAGAGAGACCAGATACTACCAGCTACTAGAACAGTAAGAGAGAGAGACCAGATACTACCAGCTACTAGAACAGTAAGAGAGAGACCAGATACTACCAGCTACTAGAACAGTAAGAGAGAGACCAGATACTACCAGCTACTAGAACAGTAAGAGAGAGAGACCAGATACTACCAGCTACTAGAACAGTAAGAGAGAGACCAGATACTACCAGCTACTAGAACAGTAAGAGAGAGAGAGAGACCAGATACTACCAGCTACTAGAACAGTAAGAGAGAGAGACCAGATACTACCAGCTACTAGAACAGTAAGAGAGAGAGAGACCAGATACTACCAGCTACTAGAACAGTAAGAGAGAGAGAGACCAGATACTACCAGCTACTAGAACAGTAAGAGAGAGAGAGACCAGATACTACCAGCTACTAGAACAGTAAGAGAGAGACCAGATACTACCAGCTACTAGAACAGTAAGAGAGAGAGAGACCAGATACTACCAGCTACTAGAACAGTAAGAGAGAGACCAGATACTACCAGCTACTAGAACAGTAAGAGAGAGAGAGAGGCCAGATACTACCAGCTACTAGAACAGTAAGAGAGAGACCAGATACTACCAGCTACTAGAACAGTAAGAGAGAGACCAGATACTACCAGCTACTAGGACAGTAAGAGAGAGAGAGAGACCAGATACTACCAGCTACTAGAACAGTAAGAGAGAGAGAGAGACCAGATACTACCAGCTACTAGAACAGTAAGAGACACAGGCCAGATACTACCAGCTACTAGAACAGTAAGAGAGAGGCCAGATACTACCAGCTACTAGAACAGTAAGAGAGAGACCAGATACTACCAGCTACTAGAACAGTAAGAGAGAGAGAGAGACCAGATACTACCAGCTACTAGAACAGTAAGAGAGAGAGAGAGACCAGATACTACCAGCTACTAGAACAGTAGAGAGAGAGAGAGACCAGATACTACCAGCTACTAGAACAGTAAGAGAGAGAGAGAGACCAGATACTACCAGCTACTAGAACAGTAAGAGAGAGAGAGAGAGACCAGATACTACCAGCTACTAGAACAGTAAGAGAGAGAGAGGCCAGATACTACCAGCTACTAGAACAGTAAGAGAGAGAGACCAGATACTACCAGCTACTAGAACAGTAAGAGAGAGAGAGACCAGATACTACCAGCTACTAGAACAGTAAGAGAGAGAGAGACCAGATACTACCAGCTACTAGAACAGTAAGAGAGAGAGAGACCAGATACTACCAGCTACTAGAACAGTAAGAGAGAGACCAGATACTACCAGCTACTAGAACAGTAAGAGAGAGAGAGACCAGATACTACCAGCTACTAGAACAGTAAGAGACACAGGCCAGATACTACCAGCTACTAGAACAGTAAGAGAGAGAGAGACCAGATACTACCAGCTACTAGAACAGTAAGAGAGAGAGACCAGATACTACCAGCTACTAGAACAGTAAGAGAGAGAGACCAGATACTACCAGCTACTAGAACAGTAAGAGAGAGAGAACAGACCAGATACTACCAGCTACTAGAACAGTAAGAGAGAGAGAGAGGCCAGATACTACCAGCTACTAGAACAGTAAGAGAGAGAGAGACCAGATACTACCAGCTACTAGAACAGTAAGAGAGAGAGAGAGACCAGATACTACCAGCTACTAGAACAGTAAGAGAGAGAGAGACCAGATACTACCAGCTACTAGAACAGTAAGAGAGAGAGAGACCAGATACTACCAGCTACTAGAACAGTAAGAGAGAGAGAGAGACCAGATACTACCAGCTACTAGAACAGTAAGAAAGAGGCCAGATACTACCAGCTACTAGAACAGTAAGAGAGAGAGAGAGACCAGATACTACCAGCTACTAGAACAGTAAGAAAGAGGCCAGATACTACCAGCTACTAGAACAGTAAGAGACACAGGCCAGATACTACCAGCTACTAGAACAGTAAGAGAGACAGGCCAGATACTACCAGCTACTAGAACAGTAAGAGAGAGAGAGACCAGATACTACCAGCTACTAGAACAGTAAGAGAGAGAGAACAGGTGTAGGTAGATACTACCAGCTACTAGAACAGTAAGAGAGAGAGAGAGGCCAGATACTACCAGCTACTAGAACAGTAAGAGAGAGAGAGACCAGATACTACCAGCTACTAGAACAGTAAGAGAGAGAGAGAGACCAGATACTACCAGCTACTAGAACAGTAAGAGAGAGAGAGACCAGATACTACCAGCTACTAGAACAGTAAGAGAGAGAGAGACCAGATACTACCAGCTACTAGAACAGTAAGAGAGAGAGAGACCAGATACTACCAGCTACTAGAACAGTAAGAGAGAGACCAGATACTACCAGCTACTAGGACAGTAAGAGAGAGAGAGAGACCAGATACTACCAGCTACTAGAACAGTAAGAAAGAGGCCAGATACTACCAGCTACTAGAACAGTAAGAGAGAGAGAGAGACCAGATACTACCAGCTACTAGAACAGTAAGAAAGAGGCCAGATA
Source organism: Oncorhynchus gorbuscha (assembly GCF_021184085.1). Taxonomy (NCBI): domain Eukaryota; kingdom Metazoa; phylum Chordata; class Actinopteri; order Salmoniformes; family Salmonidae; genus Oncorhynchus; species Oncorhynchus gorbuscha. The sequence continues at coordinate 27,706 of NW_025747587.1, forward strand.
CTACCAGCTACTAGAACAGTAAGAGACACAGGCCAGATACTACCAGCTACTAGAACAGTAAGAGACACAGGCCAGATACTACCAGCTACTAGAACAGTAAGAGAGAGACCAGATACTACCAGCTACTAGAACAGTAAGAGAGAGAGACCAGATACTACCAGCTACTAGAACAGTAAGAGAGAGACCATATACTACCAGCTACTAGAACAGTAAGAGAGAGAGACCAGATACTACCAGCTACTAGAACAGTAAGAGAGAGAGAGACCAGATACTACCAGCTACTAGAACAGTAAGAGAGAGAGAGACCAGATACTACCAGCTACTAGAACAGTAAGAGAGAGAGAGACCAGATACTACCAGCTACTAGAACAGTAAGAGAGAGAGAGACCAGATACTACCAGCTACTAGAACAGTAAGAGAGAGACCAGATACTACCAGCTACTAGAACAGTAAGAGAGAGAGAGACCAGATACTACCAGCTACTAGAACAGTAAGAGAGAGACCAGATACTACCAGCTACTAGAACAGTAAGAGAGAGAGAGAGGCCAGATACTACCAGCTACTAGAACAGTAAGAGAGAGACCAGATACTACCAGCTACTAGAACAGTAAGAGAGAGACCAGATACTACCAGCTACTAGAACAGTAAGAGAGAGAGAGAGACCAGATACTACCAGCTACTAGAACAGTAAGAGAGAGAGAGAGACCAGATACTACCAGCTACTAGAACAGTAAGAGACACAGGCCAGATACTACCAGCTACTAGAACAGTAAGAGAGAGGCCAGATACTACCAGCTACTAGAACAGTAAGAGAGAGACCAGATACTACCAGCTACTAGAACAGTAAGAGAGAGAGAGACCAGATACTACCAGCTACTAGAACAGTAAGAGAGAGAGAGAGACCAGATACTACCAGCTACTAGAACAGTAAAGAGAGAGAGAGAGACCAGATACTACCAGCTACTAGAACAGTAAAGAGAGAGAGAGAGACCAGATACTACCAGCTACTAGAACAGTAAGAGAGAGAGAGACCAGATACTACCAGCTACTAGAACAGTAAGAGAGAGAGAGGCCAGATACTACCAGCTACTAGAACAGTAAGAGAGAGAGAGAGACCAGATACTACCAGCTACTAGAACAGTAAGAGAGAGAGAGACCAGATACTACCAGCTACTAGAACAGTAAGAGAGAGACCAGATACTACCAGCTATAGAACAGTACCAGCTACCACTAGAACAGTAAGAGAGAGAGAGACCAGATACTACCAGCTACTAGAACAGTAAGAGAGAGACCAGATACTACCAGCTACTAGAACAGTAAGAGAGAGAGAGACCAGATACTACCAGCTACTAGAACAGTAAGAGAGAGAGAGACCAGATACTACCAGCTACTAGAACAGTAAGAGAGAGAGAGACCAGATACTACCAGCTACTAGAACAGTAAGAGAGAGAGAGACCAGATACTACCAGCTACTAGAACAGTAAGAGAGAGAGAGACCAGATACTACCAGCTACTAGAACAGTAAGAGAGAGACCAGATACTACCAGCTACTAGAACAGTAAGAGAGAGAGAGACCAGATACTACCAGCTACTAGAACAGTAGAGAGAGACCAGATACTACCAGCTACTAGAACAGTAAGAGAGAGAGAGAGGCCAGATACTACCAGCTACTAGAACAGTAAGAGAGAGACCAGATACTACCAGCTACTAGAACAGTAAGAGAGAGACCAGATACTACCAGCTACTAGGACAGTAAGAGAGAGAGAGACCAGATACTACCAGCTACTAGAACAGTAAGAGAGAGAGAGACCAGATACTACCAGCTACTAGAACAGTAAGAGACACAGGCCAGATACTACCAGCTACTAGAACAGTAAGAGAGAGGCCAGATACTACCAGCTACTAGAACAGTAAGAGAGAGACCAGATACTACCAGCTACTAGAACAGTAAGAGAGAGAGAGAGACCAGATACTACCAGCTACTAGAACAGTAAGAGAGAGAGAGAGACCAGATACTACCAGCTACTAGAACAGTAAGAGAGAGAGAGAGACCAGATACTACCAGCTACTAGAACAGTAAGAGAGAGAGAGAGAGACCAGATACTACCAGCTACTAGAACAGTAAGAGAGAGAGAGAGAGACCAGATACTACCAGCTACTAGAACAGTAAGAGAGAGAGAGGCCAGATACTACCAGCTACTAGAACAGTAAGAGAGAGAGAGACCAGATACTACCAGCTACTAGAACAGTAAGAGAGAGAGAGAGACCAGATACTACCAGCTACTAGAACAGTAAGAGAGAGAGAGACCAGATACTACCAGCTACTAGAACAGTAAGAGAGAGAGAGACCAGATACTACCAGCTACTAGAACAGTAAGAGAGAGACCAGATACTACCAGCTACTAGAACAGTAAGAGAGAGAGAGACCAGATACTACCAGCTACTAGAACAGTAAGAGACACAGGCCAGATACTACCAGCTACTAGAACAGTAAGAGAGAGAGAGACCAGATACTACCAGCTACTAGAACAGTAAGAGAGAGAGAGGCCAGATACTACCAGCTACTAGAACAGTAAGAGAGAGAGAGACCAGATACTACCAGCTACTAGAACAGTAAGAGAGAGAGAACAGGTGTAGGTAGATACTACCAGCTACTAGAACAGTAAGAGAGAGAGAGAGGCCAGATACTACCAGCTACTAGAACAGTAAGAGAGAGAGAGAGACCAGATACTACCAGCTACTAGAACAGTAAGAGAGAGAGAGAGACCAGATACTACCAGCTACTAGAACAGTAAGAGAGAGAGAGACCAGATACTACCAGCTACTAGAACAGTAAGAGAGAGAGAGACCAGATACTACCAGCTACTAGAACAGTAAGAGAGAGAGAGACCAGATACTACCAGCTACTAGAACAGTAAGAGAGAGACCAGATACTACCAGCTACTAGGACAGTAAGAGAGAGAGAGACCAGATACTACCAGCTACTAGAACAGTAAGAAAGAGGCCAGATACTACCAGCTACTAGAACAGTAAGAGAGAGAGAGAGACCAGATACTACCAGCTACTAGAACAGTAAGAAAGAGGCCAGATACTACCAGCTACTAGAACAGTAAGAGACACAGGCCAGATACTACCAGCTACTAGAACAGTAAGAGACACAGGCCAGATACTACCAGCTACTAGAACAGTAAGAGAGAGAGAGAGACCAGATACTACCAGCTACTAGAACAGTAAGAGAGAGAGAGACCAGATACTACCAGCTACTAGAACAGTAAGAGAGAGACCAGATACTACCAGCTACTAGAACAGTAAGAGAGAGACCAGATACTACCAGCTACTAGAACAGTAAGAGAGAGAGACCAGATACTACCAGCTACTAGAACAGTAAGAGAGAGACCAGATACTACCAGCTACTAGAACAGTAAGAGAGAGAGAGAGACCAGATACTACCAGCTACTAGAACAGTAAGAGAGAGAGAGACCAGATACTACCAGCTACTAGAACAGTAAGAGAGAGAGAGACCAGATACTACCAGCTACTAGAACAGTAAGAGAGAGAGATACTACCAGACCAGATACTACCAGCTACTAGAACAGTAAGAGAGAGACCAGATACTACCAGCTACTAGAACAGTAAGAGAGAGAGAGACCAGATACTACCAGCTACTAGAACAGTAAGAGAGAGACCAGATACTACCAGCTACTAGAACAGTAAGAGAGAGAGAGAGGCCAGATACTACCAGCTACTAGAACAGTAAGAGAGAGACCAGATACTACCAGCTACTAGAACAGTAAGAGAGAGACCAGATACTACCAGCTACTAGGACAGTAAGAGAGAGAGAGAGACCAGATACTACCAGCTACTAGAACAGTAAGAGAGAGAGAGAGACCAGATACTACCAGCTACTAGAACAGTAAGAGACACAGGCCAGATACTACCAGCTACTAGAACAGTAAGAGAGAGGCCAGATACTACCAGCTACTAGAACAGTAAGAGAGAGACCAGATACTACCAGCTACTAGAACAGTAAGAGAGAGAGAGAGACCAGATACTACCAGCTACTAGAACAGTAAGAGAGAGAGAGAGACCAGATACTACCAGCTACTAGAACAGTAAGAGAGAGAGAGACCAGATACTACCAGCTACTAGAACAGTAAGAGAGAGACCAGATACTACCAGCTACTAGAACAGTAAGAGAGAGAGAGACCAGATACTACCAGCTACTAGAACAGTAAGAGACACAGGCCAGATACTACCAGCTACTAGAACAGTAAGAGAGAGAGAGACCAGATACTACCAGCTACTAGAACAGTAAGAGAGAGAGAGGCCAGATACTACCAGCTACTAGAACAGTAAGAGAGAGAGACCAGATACTACCAGCTACTAGAACAGTAAGAGAGAGAGAACAGGTGTAGGTAGATACTACCAGCTACTAGAACAGTAAGAGAGAGAGAGAGGCCAGATACTACCAGCTACTAGAACAGTAAGAGAGAGAGAGAGACCAGATACTACCAGCTACTAGAACAGTAAGAGAGAGAGAGAGACCAGATACTACCAGCTACTAGAACAGTAAGAGAGAGAGAGACCAGATACTACCAGCTACTAGAACAGTAAGAGAGAGAGAGACCAGATACTACCAGCTACTAGAACAGTAAGAGAGAGAGAGACCAGATACTACCAGCTACTAGAACAGTAAGAGAGAGACCAGATACTACCAGCTACTAGGACAGTAAAGAGAGAGAGAGACCAGATACTACCAGCTACTAGAACAGTAAGAAAGAGGCCAGATACTACCAGCTACTAGAACAGTAAGAGAGAGAGAGAGACCAGATACTACCAGCTACTAGAACAGTAAGAAAGAGGCCAGATACTACCAGCTACTAGAACAGTAAGAGACACAGGCCAGATACTACCAGCTACTAGAACAGTAAGAGACACAGGCCAGATACTACCAGCTACTAGAACAGTAAGAGAGAGAGAGAGACCAGATACTACCAGCTACTAGAACAGTAAGAGAGAGAGAGACCAGATACTACCAGCTACTAGAACAGTAAGAGAGAGACCAGATACTACCAGCTACTAGAACAGTAAGAGAGAGACCAGATACTACCAGCTACTAGAACAGTAAGAGAGAGAGACCAGATACTACCAGCTACTAGAACAGTAAGAGAGAGACCATATACTACCAGCTACTAGAACAGTAAGAGAGAGAGAGAGACCAGATACTACCAGCTACTAGAACAGTAAGAGAGAGAGAGACCAGATACTACCAGCTACTAGAACAGTAGAACAGTAGAACAGTAAGAGAGAGAGAGACCAGATACTACCAGCTACTAGAACAGTAAGAGAGAGAGAGACCAGATACTACCAGCTACTAGAACAGTAAGAGAGAGACCAGATACTACCAGCTACTAGAACAGTAAGAGAGAGAGAGACCAGATACTACCAGCTACTAGAACAGTAAGAGAGAGACCAGATACTACCAGCTACTAGAACAGTAAGAGAGAGAGAGAGGCCAGATACTACCAGCTACTAGAACAGTAAGAGAGAGACCAGATACTACCAGCTACTAGAACAGTAAGAGAGAGACCAGATACTACCAGCTACTAGGACAGTAAGAGAGAGAGAGAGACCAGATACTACCAGCTACTAGAACAGTAAGAGAGAGAGAGAGACCAGATACTACCAGCTACTAGAACAGTAAGAGACACAGGCCAGATACTACCAGCTACTAGAACAGTAAGAGAGAGGCCAGATACTACCAGCTACTAGAACAGTAAGAGAGAGACCAGATACTACCAGCTACTAGAACAGTAAGAGAGAGAGAGAGACCAGATACTACCAGCTACTAGAACAGTAAGAGAGAGAGAGAGACCAGATACTACCAGCTACTAGAACAGTAAGAGAGAGAGAGAGAGACCAGATACTACCAGCTACTAGAACAGTAAGAGAGAGAGAGAGAGACCAGATACTACCAGCTACTAGAACAGTAAGAGAGAGAGAGAGACCAGATACTACCAGCTACTAGAACAGTAAGAGAGAGAGAGGCCAGATACTACCAGCTACTAGAACAGTAAAGAGAGAGAGAGGCCAGATACTACCAGCTACTAGAACAGTAAGAGAGAGAGAGAGACCAGATACTACCAGCTACTAGAACAGTAAAGAGAGAGAGACCAGATACTACCAGCTACTAGAACAGTAAGAGAGAGACCAGATACTACCAGCTACTAGAACAGTAAAGAGAGAGAGACCAGATACTACCAGCTACTAGAACAGTAAGAGACACAGGCCAGATACTACCAGCTACTAGAACAGTAAGAGAGAGAGAGACCAGATACTACCAGCTACTAGAACAGTAAGAGAGAGAGAGGCCAGATACTACCAGCTACTAGAACAGTAAGAGAGAGAGACCAGATACTACCAGCTACTAGAACAGTAAGAGAGAGAGAACAGGTGTAGGTAGATACTACCAGCTACTAGAACAGTAAGAGAGAGAGAGAGGCCAGATACTACCAGCTACTAGAACAGTAAGAGAGAGAGAGAGACCAGATACTACCAGCTACTAGAACAGTAAGAGAGAGAGAGAGACCAGATACTACCAGCTACTAGAACAGTAAGAGAGAGAGAGACCAGATACTACCAGCTACTAGAACAGTAAGAGAGAGAGAGACCAGATACTACCAGCTACTAGAACAGTAAGAGAGAGAGAGACCAGATACTACCAGCTACTAGAACAGTAAGAGAGAGACCAGATACTACCAGCTACTAGGACAGTAAGAGAGAGAGAGAGACCAGATACTACCAGCTACTAGAACAGTAAGAAAGAGGCCAGATACTACCAGCTACTAGAACAGTAAGAGAGAGAGAGAGACCAGATACTACCAGCTACTAGAACAGTAAGAAAGAGGCCAGATACTACCAGCTACTAGAACAGTAAGAGACACAGGCCAGATACTACCAGCTACTAGAACAGTAAGAGACACAGGCCAGATACTACCAGCTACTAGAACAGTAAGAGAGAGAGACCAGATACTACCAGCTACTAGAACAGTAAGAGAGAGAGAGACCAGATACTACCAGCTACTAGAACAGTAAGAGAGAGACCAGATACTACCAGCTACTAGAACAGTAAGAGAGAGACCAGATACTACCAGCTACTAGAACAGTAAGAGAGAGAGACCAGATACTACCAGCTACTAGAACAGTAAGAGAGAGACCAGATACTACCAGCTACTAGAACAGTAAGAGAGAGAGAGAGACCAGATACTACCAGCTACTAGAACAGTAAGAGAGAGAGAGACCAGATACTACCAGCTACTAGAACAGTAAGAGAGAGAGAGACCAGATACTACCAGCTACTAGAACAGTAAGAGAGAGAGAGACCAGATACTACCAGCTACTAGAACAGTAAGAGAGAGAGAGACCAGATACTACCAGCTACTAGAACAGTAAGAGAGAGACCAGATACTACCAGCTACTAGAACAGTAAGAGAGAGAGAGACCAGATACTACCAGCTACTAGAACAGTAAGAGAGAGACCAGATACTACCAGCTACTAGAACAGTAAGAGAGAGAGAGAGGCCAGATACTACCAGCTACTAGAACAGTAAGAGAGAGACCAGATACTACCAGCTACTAGAACAGTAAGAGAGAGACCAGATACTACCAGCTACTAGGACAGTAAGAGAGAGAGAGAGACCAGATACTACCAGCTACTAGAACAGTAAGAGAGAGAGAGACCAGATACTACCAGCTACTAGAACAGTAAGAGACACAGGCCAGATACTACCAGCTACTAGAACAGTAAGAGAGAGGCCAGATACTACCAGCTACTAGAACAGTAAGAGAGAGACCAGATACTACCAGCTACTAGAACAGTAAGAGAGAGAGAGAGACCAGATACTACCAGCTACTAGAACAGTAAGAGAGAGAGAGACCAGATACTACCAGCTACTAGAACAGTAAGAGAGAGAGAGACCAGATACTACCAGCTACTAGAACAGTAAGAGAGAGAGACCAGATACTACCAGCTACTAGAACAGTAAGAGACACAGGCCAGATACTACCAGCTACTAGAACAGTAAGAGAGAGACCAGATACTACCAGCTACTAGAACAGTAAGAGAGAGAGAGAGACCAGATACTACCAGCTACTAGAACAGTAAGAGAGAGACCAGATACTACCAGCTACTAGAACAGTAAGAGAGAGAGAGACCAGATACTACCAGCTACTAGAACAGTAAGAGAGAGAGGCCAGATACTACCAGCTACTAGAACAGTAAGAGAGAGAGACCAGATACTACCAGCTACTAGAACAGTAAGAGAGAGAGAGACCAGATACTACCAGCTACTAGAACAGTAAGAGAGAGAGAGACCAGATACTACCAGCTACTAGAACAGTAAGAGAGAGACCAGATACTACCAGCTACTAGAACAGTAAGAGAGAGACCAGATACTACCAGCTACTAGAACAGTAAGAGACACAGGCCAGATACTACCAGCTGCTAGAACAGTAAGAGAGAGAGAGAGAGACCAGATACTACCAGCTACTAGAACAGTAAGAGAGAGACCAGATACTACCAGCTACTAGAACAGTAAGAGAGAGAGAGGCCAGATACTACCAGCTACTAGAACAGTAAGAGAGAGACCAGATACTACCAGCTACTAGAACAGTAAGAGAGAGAGAGACCAGATACTACCAGCTACTAGAACAGTAAGAGAGAGGCCAGATACTACCAGCTACTAGAACAGTAAGAGAGAGAGAGACCAGATACTACCAGCTACTAGAACAGTAAGAGAGAGACCAGATACTACCAGCTACTAGAACAGTAAGAGAGAGACCAGATACTACCAGCTACTAGAACAGTAAGACAGAGACACAGGCCAGATACTACCAGCTACTAGAACAGTAAGAGACAACGTTGTCCGTAGCTCATGCCTGCCCGTCACCATAACCCCACCGCCACCACGGGGCGCTCTGTTTCACAACGTTGTCCGTAGCTCATGCCTGCCCGTCACCATAACCCCACCGCCACCACGGGGCGCTCTGTTTCACAACGTTGTCGTCAGCAAACTGCTCGCCCACACCAAGCCGTTCACGTGGTCTGCAGTTGTGAGGCCGGTTTGACGTTACTTCCAAATTCCTCTAAAATTACGTTGGCGGCAGCTTGTGGTAAAGAAATTAACACGAAATCCTCTGGCAACAGCTCTGGTGAACATTCCTGCCTTCAGCATGCTCAGTGCACCTCAAAACCACTGTCATCTGTGGGCGTTGTGTTGTGTGACGACAACTGCACATTTTATAACGGCCTTTTTACTGTCCCCCAGCACAAGGCGCACCTGTGTAACGATCATGCTGTTTTAATCAGCGTCTTGACATGCTACACCTGTCAGGTGGATGGATTATCTTGGCAAAAAGAGAAATGCTCACTGACAGGGATGTAAACAAATTTGTGCGAAACATTTTGAGAGAATTAAGCTTTTTGTGCGTATGGTACATTTAACATGAGACCAACACTTTTTAACGTTGCTTTTAAATCAAAATCAAAATGTATTTGTCAAATGCTCCCGAATACAACAGGTGTAGGAAGACCTCACAGTGAAATGCTGAATACAACAGGTGTAGTAGACCTTACAGTGAAATGCTGAATACAACAGGTGTAGTAGACCTCACAGTGAAATGCTGAATACAACAGGTGTAGTAGACCTTACAGTGAAATGCTGAATACAACAGGTGTAGTAGACCTTACAGTGAAATGCTGAATACAACAGGTGTAGTAGACCTTACAGTGAAATGCTGAATACAACAGGTGTAGTAGACCTTACAGTGAAATGCTGAATACAACAGGTGTAGGTAGACCTTACAGTGAAATGCTAACTTACAAGTCCTTAACCAACAAATGCTGTTTCAAAAATATGAATACGAGTAAGAAATCCAAGTAACAAATAATTATGGCAGCAGGAAAATAACAATAGCCAGACTATATACAGGCAGTACCGGTACAGAGTTTATATTTATATTAGGTTATATTTGGGTTCAGGTTAGTATAAGTTACTAAAGCTACTTTGATGATACCCTGTTAACATGTTTGTTCCTTCCTAGAGGACATAACTTGGTAGCACTTCAAAGGTGTATCATTATGTACGTAATAACTCGTCTAACTGGATTCCACTGAGATGTCTGTCTCATGGTTATCAGCTTGACCTTTACATGTTGGGGAGAACACCTGGTTGTGTTGTGCTTTCTCTGACTGGCTGGCTGACTGACTGGCTGACTGACTGGTTGACTGACTGACTAGACATCATGATTATCAGCTTGACCTTTACATGTTGGGGAGAACACCTGGTTGTGTTGTGCTATCTCTCACTGGCTGACTGACTGGCTGGTTGACTGACTGGCTGACTGACTGACTGACTGGCTGGTTGACTGACTGACTGACTGGTTGACTGACTGACTGCCTGACTGGCTGGTTGACTGACTGACTGACTGGGTGACTGACTGACTGGCTGGTTGACTGACTGACTGGTTGACTGACTGACTGACTGGCTGGTTGACTGACTAAGTGACTGACTGGTTGACTGGCTGGCTGGCTGACTGACTGACTGACTGAGTGGTTAATGATGTTTAATTAAAGGGTGTTCATATGGAAGTACAGTCAGTCAGGCGTCAACTGGCGTCACAGCTTCGCTATGAACAAACGTTTAGCTACAGCTTGAAGGTGAATAACATTTATGATTTACGAGGAAGTTAGTTTCACAATGTTCGGTAACATCTTTGGGTTTTGGCACAGTTTGTTTTAAGATGTTTTTAACCCTAAGCTGTCAGTGTGTCTTTGACAGGGTCAGGCCTGCAATATATAGATGTTGTTTGAAGGTTTCTCCAGTACTTTAGAGGTCTCTACAATATATAGATGTTGTTTGAAGGTTTCTCCAGTACTTTAGAGGTCTCTACAATATATAGATGTTGTTTGAAGGTTTATCCAGTACTTTAGAGGTCTCTACAATATATAGATGTTGTTTGATGGTTTCTCCAGTGCTTTAGAGGTCTCTGCAATATATAGATGTTGTTTGAAGGTTTCTCCAGTGTAATATCCCAGTACTTTAGAGGTCTCTACAATATATAGATGTTGTTTGATGGTTTCTCCAGTGCTTTAGAGGTCTCTACAATATATAGATGTTGTTTGATGGTTTCTCCAGTACTTTAGAGGTCTCTACAATATATAGATGTTGTTTGAAGGTTTCTCCAGTGTAATATCCCAGTGCTTTAGAGGTCTCTGCAATATATAGATGTTGTTTGAAGGTTTATCCAGTACTTTAGAGGTCTCTACAATATATAGATGTTGTTTGATGGTTTCTCCAGTACTTTAGAGGTCTCTGCAATATATAGATGTTGTTTGATGGTTTCTCCAGTACTTTAGAGGTCTCTACAATATATAGATGTTGTTTGATGGTTTCTCCAGTGTAATATCCCAGTACTTTAGAGGTCTCTACAATATATAGATGCTGTTTGATGGTTTCTCCAGTGTAATATCCCAGTACTTTAGAGGTCTCTGCAATATATAGATGTTGTTTGATGGTTTCTCCAGTACTTTAGAGGTCTCTGCAATATATAGATGTTGTTTGATGGTTTCTCCAGTGTAATATCCCAGTACTTTAGAGGTCTCTACAATATATAGATGTTGTTTGATGGTTTCTCCAGTACTTTAGAGGTCTCTACAATATATAGATGTTGTTTGATGGTTTCTCCAGTGTAATATCCCAGTACTTTAGAGGTCTCTACAATATATAGATGTTGTTTGATGGTTTCTCCAGTACTTTAGAGGTCTCTACAATATATAGATGTTGTTTGATGGTTTCTCCAGTACTATAGAGGTCTCTACAATATATAGATGTTGTTTGATGGTTTCTCCAGTACTTTAGAGGTCTCTACAATATATAGATGTTGTTTGATGGTTTCTCCAGTACTTTAGAGGTCTCTACAATATATAGATGTTGTTTGAAGGTTTCTCCAGTACTTTAGAGGTCTCTACAATATATAGATGTTGTTTGATGGTTTCTCCAGTACTTTAGAGGTCTCTACAATATATAGATGTTGTTTGAAGGTTTCTCCAGTACTTTAGAGGTCTCTACAATATATAGATGTTGTTTGATGGTTTCTCCAGTACTTTAGAGGTCTCTACAATATATAGATGTTGTTTGATGGTTTCTCCAGTACTATAGAGGTCTCTACAATATATAGATGTTGTTTGATGGTTTCTCCAGTACTTTAGAGGTCTCTACAATATATAGATGTTGTTTGATGGTTTCTCCAGTACTTTAGAGGTCTCTACAATATATAGATGTTGTTTGAAGGTTTCTCCAGTACTTTAGAGGTCTCTACAATATATAGATGTTGTTTGATGGTTTCTCCAGTACTTTAGAGGTCTCTACAATATATAGATGTTGTTTGAAGGTTTCTCCAGTACTTTAGAGGTCTCTACAATATATAGATGTTGTTTGATGGTTTCTCCAGTACTTTAGAGGTCTCTACAATATATAGATGTTGTTTGATGGTTTCTCCAGTGTAATATCCCAGTACTTTAGAGGTCTCTACAATATATAGATGTTGTTTGATGGTTTCTCCAGTACTTTAGTACTTTAGAGGTCTCTACAATATATAGATGTTGTTTGATGGTTTCTCCAGTACTTTAGAGGTCTCTACAATATATAGATGTTGTTTGAAGGTTTCTCCAGTACTTTAGAGGTCTCTACAATATATAGATGTTGTTTGAAGGTTTCTCCAGTACTTTAGAGGTCTCTACAATATATAGATGTTGTTTGATGGTTTCTCCAGTGTAATATCCCAGTACTTTAGAGGTCTCTACAATATATAGATGTTGTTTGATGGTTTCTCCAGTGTAATATCCCAGTACTTTAGAGGTCTCTACAATATATAGATGTTGTTTGATGGTTTCTCCAGTGTAATATCCCAGTACTTTAGAGGTCTCTACAATATATAGATGATGTTTGATGGTTTCTCCAGTACTTTAGAGGTCTCTACAATATATAGATGTTGTTTGATGGTTTCTCCAGTACTTTAGAGGTCTCTACAATATATAGATGATGTTTGATGGTTTCTCCAGTGTAATATCCCAGTACTTTAGAGGTCTCTACAATATATAGATGTTGTTTGATGGTTTCTTCAGTACTTTAGAGGTCTCTACAATATATAGATGATGTTTGATGGTTTCTCCAGTACTTTAGAGGTCTCTACAATATATAGATGTTGTTTGAAGGTTTCTCCAGTACTTTAGAGGTCTCTACAATATATAGATGTTGTTTGAAGGTTTCTCCAGTACTTTAGAGGTCTCTACAATATATAGATGTTGTTTGATGGTTTCTCCAGTACTTTAGAGGTCTCTGCAATATATAGATGTTGTTTGATGGTTTCTCCAGTGTAATATCCCAGTACTTTAGAGGTCTCTAAAATATATAGATGATGTTTGATGGTTTCTCCAGTGTAATGTCCCAGTACTTAAAAAAAATATATATATATATTTCACCTTTATTTAACCAGGTAGGCCAGTTGAGAACAAGTTCTCATTTACAATTGCGACCTGGCCAAGATAAAGCAAAGCAGGTCGACAGATACAACGACACAGAGTTACACATGGAGTAAAACAAACATACAGTCAATAATACAGTAGAAACAAGTCTATATACAATGTGAGCAAATGAGGTGAGATAAGGGAGGTAAAGGCAAAAAAAGGCCATGGTGGCAAAGTAAATACAATATAGCAAGTAAAACACTGGAATGATAGTTTTGCAGTGGAAGAATGTGCAAAGTAGAGATAAAAAATAATGGGGTGCAAAGGAGCAAAATAAATAAATAAATACAGTCGGGAAAGAGGTAGTTGTTTGGGCTAAATTATAGATGGGCTATGTACAGGTGCAGTAATCTGTGAGCTGCTCTGACAGTTGGTGCTTAAAGCTAGTGAGGGAGATAAGAGTCTCCAGCTCCAGTGATTTTTGCAGTTCGTTCCAGTCATTGGCAGCAGAGAACTGGAAGGAGAGGCGGCCAAAAGAGGAATTGGCTTTGGGGATGACCCGTGAGATATACCTGCTGGAGCGTGTGCTACGAGTGGGTGCTGCTATGGTGACCAGTGAGCTGAGATAAGGCGGGGCTTTACCTAGCAGAAACTTGTAGATAACCTGTAGCCAGTGGGTTTGGCGACGAGTATGATGCGAGGGCCAACCAACGAGAGAGTACAGGTCGCAATGGTGGGTAGTGTATGGGGCTTTGGTGACAAAACGGAAGGCACGGTGATAGACTGCATCCAGTTTGTTGAGTAGAGTGTTGGAGGCTATTTTATAGATGACATCACCGAAGTCAAGGATCGGTAGGATGGTCAGTTGTACGAGGCTATGTTTGGCAGCATGAGTGAAGGATGCTTTGTTGAGAAATAGGAAGCCGATTCTAGATTTTATTTTGGATTGGAGATGTTTAATATGAGTCTGAAGGAGAGTTTACAGTCTAGCCAGACACCTAGGTATTTGTAGTTGTCCACATATTCTAAGTCAGAACCATCCAGAGGTGATGCTGGATGGGCGAGCAGGTGCGGGCAGTGATCGGTTTAGTTTTACTTGCGTTTAAGAGCAGTGGATTTATCGGTGGTGACAGTGTTCAGAGGTCTCCTGAAACTGCTCCAGTCACATTTCATCCTTGTAGCCCGGGGAGGTCCTCGTACAACGGTCCTCTTCCTGGGGGAGGTCCTCGTACAACGGTCCTCTTCCTGGGGGATCTCCTCGTACAACGGTCCTCTTCCCGGGGGAGCTCCTCGTACAACGGTCCTCTTCCTGGGGGAGCTCCTCGTACAACGGTCCTCTTCCTGGGGGAGCTCCTCGTACAACGGTCCTCTTCCTGGGGGAGCTCCTCGTACAACGGTCCTCTTCCTGGGGGAGCTCCTCGTACAACGGTCCTCTTCCTGGGGGAGCTCCTCGTACAACGGTCCTCTTCCTGGGGGAGCTCCTCGTACAATGGTCCTCTTCCTGTTGACATCATGTGTCCACATAGTGACCCACGAATAATGATATATACATTCTGTCTTCTCTACATGTCAAGCTGCCCGTTGATAGACGTTGATAAGGATGGGTGTCACGGTAACAGTAATGGTCAATGTGATGGGTGTCACGGTAACTATGGACGTCACGGTAACAGTAATGGCCAATGTGATGGGTGTCACGGTAACTATGGACGTCACGGTAACAGTAATGGTCAGTGTGATGGGTGTCACGGTAACTATGGACGTCACGGTAACAGTAATGGTCAGTGTGATGGGTGTCACGGTAACTATGGTAACAGTAATGGTCAGTGTGATGGGTGTCACGGTAACTATGGACGTCACGGTAACAGTAATGGTCAGTGTGATGGGTGCCACGGTAACTATGGACGTCACGGTAACAGTAATGGTCAGTGTGATGGGTGCCACGGTAACTATGGACGTCACGGTAACAGTAATGGTCAGTGTGATGGGTGTCACGGTAACTATGGACGTCAAGGTAACAGTAATGGTCAGTGTGATGGGTGTCACGGTAACTATGGACGTCTACCCCCCCGTGTAGATCAGTAACATATTTCTCCCTGGTTGTTGTAGATCCTAATGGGAGTATTTAGGTCCCGGCTACTGTATCTCAGGCCTGGTTTCCCGAGTCCTCCTCTCCAGCAGAGCAGTAGTGATCTCAGAGGGATGTAGGACTGTCACTGAGCGAGTCCCAGGGCTGCGTGCCACACATTCCTCCGCACATTCCTGTAGGTCCTGTACAGCAGCTGGCCGTCCTCTGTTGTTCTGCTGGGGGCATGGAGCTCCCAGTCCCTTCAACCACCCCCCTCACGGCTCCCATTCACCCAGGCAGAAGGCACTTGTTGTGGGGCCAACAACGACAGATGCTGCTCCAGCAGCCCAGCCCCCCCAATCACACGATGTACGACATACCACTATTCTGGGATAAGGAAAGATAAGGACATGTTTGATATCTATGGTGTCAATACAATTCTGTACATGCTGTCACCATACCGGGTCTCTAGTGTCAGTGGTTCCAGTCCTCCAGAACCTCTAACAGAACCCATTATATACCGGGTCTCTAGTGTCAGTGGTTCCAGTCCTCCAGAACCCCTAACAGAACCCATTATATACCGGGTCTCTAGTGTCAGTGGTTCCAGTCTTCCAGAACCCCTAACAGAACCCATTATATACCGGGTCTCTAGTGTCAGTGGTTCCAGTCCTCCAGAACCCCCAACAGAACACATTATATACTGGGTCTCTAATGTCAGTGGTTCCAGAACCCCCAACAGAACACATTATATACTGGGTCTCTAATGTCAGTGGTTCCAGTCCTCCAGAACCCCTAACAGAACACATTATATACTGGGTCTCTAATGTCAGTGGTTCCAGACCTCCAGAACCCCTAACAGAACACATTATATACTGGGTCTCTAATGCCAGTGGTTCCAGAACCTCCAACAGAACACATTATATACTGGGTCTCTAATGCCAGTGGTTCCAGAACCTCCAACAGAACACATTATATACTGGGTCTCTAATGTCAGTGGTTCCAGAACCCCCAACAGAACACATTATATACTGGGTCTCTAATGTCGGTGTTTCCAGAACCCCCAACAGAACACATTATATACTGGGTCTCTAATGTCAGTGGTTCCAGTCCTCCAGAACCCCCAACAGAACACATTATATACTGGGTCTCTAATGTCAGTGGTTCCAGTCCTCCAGAACCCCTAACAGAACACATTATATACTGGGTCTCTAATGCCAGTGGTTCCAGAACCCCCAACAGAACACATTATATACTGGGTCTCTAATGTCAGTGGTTCCAGAACCCCCAACAGAACACATTATATACTGGGTCTCTAATGTCAGTGGTTCCAGAACCCCCAACAGAACACATTATATACTGGGTCTCTAATGTCAGTGGTTCCAGAACCCCCAACAGAACACATTATATACTGGGTCTCTAATGTCAGTGGTTCCAGAACCCCCAACAGAACACATTATATACTGGGTCTCTAATGTCAGTGGTGTCCAACTCCAAACACTGATATGATTTGGTAATAATTCCAGTGTATTTATTAATCAACAGTAATGTGGTTTTCAGTGGAGGTATTCTCCTTCCCCGCAGGCCAACACCTGTATTAATCAACAGTGATGTGGTTTTCAGTGGAGGTATTCTCCTTCCCCGCAGGCCAGCACCTGCATTTTCACCTGCCTTTTCACTATGCCACAACCAGACTTCTTCTATGGTAGTTCGACATTATGGCCCAGTATTGATACAGTAACACTAGAGAAAGGCTTGCCACTATGCCACAACCAGACTTCTTCTATGGTAGTTCGACATTATGGCCCAGTATTGATACAGTAACACTAGAGAAAGGCTTGCCACTATGCCACAGACAGACTTCTTCTATGGTAGTTCGACATTATGGCCCAGTATTGATACAGTAACACTAGAGAAAGGCTTGCCACTATGCCACAGACAGACTTCTTTTATGGTAGTTCGACATTATGGCCCAGTATTGATACAGTAACACTAGAGAAATGCCACTGGTTCAAATCCCTGACCACGTGGAACATCTACCACTGTGCCCTTGAGCAAGGCACTTCACCTTAATAGCTCCCGTAAGTCTTCTACACCTCCGTTTTCAGACCCTTGATTTATTTTTGCACCTTTTGTTTTACTGTTCAGTCTAATTCTAAAATTGATTAAATAATTTTTTTTTACCGCGTAAATCTTTTTTTTTTTTTACCTTAATTTAATTAGGCAAGTCAGTTTAAGAACAAATTCTAATTTACAATGGCGGCCCTAGGAACAGGGGCAGAACGACAGATGTGTGCCTTGTCAGCTCGGGGATTCGACCTTGCAACCTTTCGGTTACTTGTCCAACGCTCCAACCACTAGGATACCGCGCCGCCTATCTACACACAATACCCCATATTGACGAAGTGGGAACAGGTTTTTAAGACATTTTTGCAAATGTATTAAAAATAACTAAAAACAGAAACCTTATTTTCATAAGTATTCAGACCCTTTGCTATGAGACTCTAAATTGAGCTCAGGTGCATCCTGTTTCCATTGATCATCCTTGCGATGTTTCTACAACTTTATTGGAGTCCACCTGTGGTAAATTCAATAGGATTGGATGTGATTTGGAAAGGCAACACACCTGTCTATATAAGGTCCCACAGTTGACAGTTCATGTCAGAGCAAAAACCAAGCCATGAGGTCGAAGGAATTGTCTGTAGAACTCCGAGACAGGATTGTGTCGAGGCACAGATCTGGGGAAGGGTAACAAAAAATGTCTGCAGCATTAAAGGTCCCGAAGAACGCCGTGGCCTCCATCATTTTTAATGTTTGGATCCACCAAGACTATCTCTGCAGCCCTCCGCCAATTAGGCTTCATGGTAGAGTGGCCAGACGGAAGCCACTCCTCAGTAAAAGGCACATGACAGCCCGCTTGGAGTTTTCTAAAAGGCATCTAAAGGACTCTCAGTTCATGAGAAACAAGATTCTCTGGTCTTATGAAACCAAGATTAAACTCTTTGGCCTGAATGCCAAGCGTCAAGGCCTGGAGGAAACTTGGCACCATCCCTACGGTGAATCATGGTGGTTGTGGCAGCATCAGGTTGAGGGGATGTTTTTCATTGGCAGGGACCGGGAGACTAGTCAGGATTGAGGGAAAGATAAACAGAGAGATCCTTGATGAGAACCGTCTCCAGAGCACTCAGGACCTCAGACTGGGGTGAAGGTTCACCTTCCAACAGGACAACGACCCTAAGCACACAGCCAAAACAACGCAGGAGTGGCTTCAGGACAAGTCTCTGAATGTCGTTCAGTGGCCAGGCCAGAGCCCGGACTTGAACCTGATAGAACATCTCTGGAGAGGCCTGAAAATAGCTGTGCAGCGACACTCCCCATCCATCCTGACAGAGCTTGAGAGATCTGCAGAGAAAAATGGGAGAGACTCCCCAAATACAGCTGTGCCAAATCAAATCAAATCAAATGTTATTTGTCACATACACATGGTTAGCAGATGTTAGTGCGAGTGTAGCGAAATGCTTGTGCTTCTAGTTCCGACAATGCAGTGATAACCAACAAGTAATCTAACTAACAATTCCAAAACTACTGTCTTATACACAGTGTAAGGCACATATGTCAGAGTCAAGGCCCGCGGGCCACATCCGGCCCGCGAGAAGGTTTTTACGGCCCCTGGGATGATCTTGATTTGTTATTAGAACCGGCCCGCAGACCGCAGCAAGCCGGCAGCCCGCAGATCTTTTACACGCACCAATACTACATTTCCCACAATGCAACGGTGACGCACCGAGCAGTAGGCTGCTTCATTTCAATATTTATTGGCACAGCAGTTGTCAGCATCACAGTAAAATTAACTTTCAGATACCCATCAAAAATGGCAAAACGGAAGGTGGACACTGAGAACCGGGGTTTCAAACAAGGTGGGAGTCGGAGTATTTGTTCACGGAGGTAGCTGGAAAACCTGTGTGTCTTCTGTGTGGAGAAAGTGTGGCGGTACTGAAAGAGTATAATCTGAGACAACATTATGAAACGAAACACGCGGACAAAAACAAGAATATGGACATGGAACAAAGGCTACAAAAGGCAGAGGAATTAAAACGAGGCCTCAAATCTCGACAGGCTCTGTTCAAAAAAGCCAAATCACAAGGCCAGGCTGCTGTCAAGGCCAGTTTTATTTTGGCAGAAGAGATCGCTAAATCAGCCCGGCCATTTACGGAGGGGGATTTCATCAAAAACTGCATGATTAAAGTTTGTGACGAAGTTTGCCCAGAAAAAAGGCAACTCTTTTTAAATGTGAGTCTGAGCAGAAACACCATTGCCGAGAGAGTAGACCAGTTGTCCATCAATCTAAAAGAGCAGCTTGTGAAAAAGGGAAAAGATTTCATTGCATATTCCTTGGCTGTGGATGAGAGCACCGACATTTCTGACATTGCCCAGTTGTCAATTTTCATCCGCGGAGTGGACTCCAGCCTAAGCGTGACAGAGGAGTTTTTGGCTTTACGTCCTATGCATGGCACAACTACGGGGCATGATTTGTATGAAGAGGTGTCAAGATGTGTAAATGAGATGGAGCTGCCTTGGGAAAAACTTGTGGGTTTGACAACCGACGGAGCACCTGCGATGTGTGGACACAGGAGCGGACTGGTGGCGAAGATACGGAAAAGATGCAAGAGGAAAATGCGACAGGTGAGCTGACAGCTTATCATTGTATCATACACCAGGAAGCGTTGTGCGGTAAAGCCTTGAAAATGGAGCATGTAATGAGCATCATCACGCGCACAGTTAACTTTATCAGAGCCAAAGGTTTGAATCACCGCCAGTTCAAGGCATTTCTGACGGAGTTAGAAACGGAGCATGGTGATTTGCCTTATCACACAGAGGTGCGATGGCTAAGCCAGGGAAAGGTGCTTCAAAGATGTTTCGAGCTTCGTGAGGAGATTTGTCTGTTCTTGGACAGCAAAGGGAAAGACACAACACAACTCCGAGACGAAATGTTTCTGTGTGAAATGGCTTTTCTGTGTGACATTACGAGTCATCTGAATGCAATGAACTTGCAGCTGCAGGGTCGGGATCGTGTCATCTCTGATATGTACAGTACAGTGAAGGCATTTAAAACCAAACTGACTCTGTGGGAGACGCAGATGCGGAAAGAAAATTTGAGCCACTTTCCCAGCTGCCAGACCATGAAAGAGAAGCTCTCTACCAGTGCGTTCCCGAGCGCACAGTTGGCTGATAAAATAGGTATGCTTGCCGCTGACTTTCGACGCCGATTTGCTGACTTTGAAGCACAAAAAAGCAGGTTGGAACTGCTCGGTAACCCATTTGCTGTTGACGTGGAAAGCTCACCACCAAACCTCCAAATGGAGTTGATTGACCTCCAATGCAATGATGCACTGAGGGCAAAATATGCGGCAGTGGGTGCTGCGGAGTTCGCCCGTTTCCTCCCCGACACAATGCCCCAGCTGCGCATCCAGGCTGCTCAAACGTTGTCTATGTTTGGCAGCACATACCTGTGTGAACAACTGTTTTCTTTGATGAACTTGAACAAAACATCACACAGAAGTCGACTTACTGCTGAACACCTCCACTCAATTCTGAGGATTTCCTCAGCTCAGAGCCTTACCCCGAACATTGATGAACTTGTGGAAAAGATGGGACACCACCAAGTATCACCCTCAACCTCAAACAAGTGAACATTACTGTGCAATCACATATTTAGAGTTTTTACTCAGTTCAAGTTTAAAAGTTAAAGTTTAATATTTGTTTTCACTGCATGTTACTTCTCCTTAAACAAAGTGTTGTTTTTGATTAATAGATTTTTGCACTTTATTTTATTGTATTTCAATCCAATTATATTTTAAAAAATATTTCAGTTGAGTGGATGATAGAAAATTGCTATTATTGTTTTTTTCTTTTGAAGTAAATTTAGCCCACTTTTTGCTAAAATAGAAAATATAGGCTACTGATGGTGCCTTGAATACCGGTTTCTTTCATTTAATGTTCATGTTATGGGGATTTTTATATAAAGGAAATTTGTCTTTTGTGTCTGTTGAAAATTAAAGATTACTGACAGAGCCATAAGAAAATATTGCTTTATTTATCTGATCATATTGGAATATATTTGTTAGGTTTTCAGTAGGTTCAATTAGGTTCACTAGACTATATGCGTCATTTAAAATTTTTCAATGAACATTCGAACAGTCCGGCCCTCGGCTTGTAGCTAAATTTTTTATTTGGCCCTCCGTCCATTTGACTTTGACACCCCTGGTGTAAGGGGATAAGGAACATGTACATAAGGATATATGAATGAGTGATGGTACAGAGCAGCATACAGTAGATGGTATCGAGTACAGTATATACATATGAGATGAGTGTGTAGACAAAGTAAACAAAGTGGCATAGTTAAAGTGGCTAGTGATACATGTATTACATAAGGATGCAGTCGATGATGTAGAGTACAATATATACATATGCATATGAGAAAATAGTATATGTCATGCAGGTGAAAGAGGACCCAAAAGCGACTTAACAGAAACAGAGTTTATTCAAGTCCAAACAGGGAATAACAGAAATCCTCTAGTCTGTAGAGGGGAATAACAGGAGAAGCGGCCACAGACTGCAGGTCGCTTCGGGTAGGCGCAGGCCGTAGTTGACAGAGACACCTGCTCACACGCAGCATCTGATGAAGGCAAAAAACACGACAGGACAGGGCGATACACAATCACAGCAAAAACACGACAGGACAGGGCGATACACAATCACAGCACGGTGAATTCTAAACAAGGAACCGACAGGACAGGAACGGAACACAAAGGAATAAATAGGGACTCCAATCAGGGGAAAAAGGATCGGGAACAGGTGTGGGAAGACTAAATGATGATTAGGGGAATAGGAACAGCTGGGAGCAGGAACGAAACGATAGAGAGAAGAGAGAGCGAGAGAGTGAGAGGGAGGGAGAGAGAGAGGGATAGAAAGAGGGAAAGAACCTAATAAGACCAGCAGAGGGAAACGAATAGAATGGGGAGCACAGGGACAAGACATGATAATAAATGACAAACAT
Source organism: Oncorhynchus gorbuscha (assembly GCF_021184085.1). Classification (NCBI taxonomy): domain Eukaryota; kingdom Metazoa; phylum Chordata; class Actinopteri; order Salmoniformes; family Salmonidae; genus Oncorhynchus; species Oncorhynchus gorbuscha. The sequence continues at coordinate 50,350 of NW_025747587.1, forward strand.
GACAGTATATACATATGCATATGAGATGAATAATGTAGGGTAAGTAACATTATATAAGGTAGCATTGTTTAAAGTGGCTAGTGATATATTTACATAATTTCCCATCAATTCCCATTATTAAAGTGGCTGGAGTTGGGTCAGTGTCAATGACAGTGTGTTGGCAGCAGCCACTCAAGCTTGTAGCATCAGACCCAAGAAGACTCGAGGCTGTAATCGCTGGCAGAGGTGCTTCAACAAAGAACTGAGTAAAGGGTCTGAATACTTATGTAAATGTCATATTTCTTGAACCTGTTTTTGTTTTTTTCATTATAAGGTATTGTGATGTCATTATGGGGTATTGTGATGTCATTATGGGGTATTGTGATGTCATTATGGGGTATTGTGATGTCATTATGGGGTATTGTGTGTAAAATGATGAATGTTATAACATGGTTACCAATGTTATAACATGGTTTTTTTTTTAAGAAAGAAATTTGCCAAACTGTCAACACAAGTTCTTGCTTAATCATTAAATGTTAGAATTTTTCTTTCTTCTACCAGGCAATTTGCCAGCGCTAATTAGATGTGGGCTAACGGAAACCCTGGAGCGTGTGGTGGTGAGCCCGTGTGAGAGGTGCCATATGCCCTGTCCGGACTTGCCTATGCGGCCAACAGAAACTCAGAGTAAAACAGTAAACTGGTGACTCCCCTCCACAGCTAGTCTCTCTGGCGTCAGCCTCAAACAGAATACAATACAAACTGACGCTCTGATTGAGAAACAACAGTTTATACAGTTGACGTCAGAAGTTCATACATACACCTTAGCCAAATACGTTTTAACTCAGTTTTTCCACAATTCCTGACATTTTAATCCTAGTTTTTTTACATCCCTGTTTTAGTTCAGTTAGGATCACCACTTTATTTTAAGAATGTGAAATGTCAGAATAATAGTAGAGATAATTATTTATTTCAGCATTTATTTCTTTCATCACATTCCCAGTGGGTCAGAAGTTTACATACACTCAATTAGTATTTGGTAGCAATTGCCTTTAAATTGTTTAACTTGGGTCAAATGTTTCGGGTATCCTTCCACAAGCTTCCCTCAATAGGTTGTGTCATGCA
>NW_025747588.1:0-51341 GCF_021184085.1 Oncorhynchus gorbuscha
CCTCTCTCCTCTATTTCACTCTCTCCTTTGTTCTCTCTCTCTCCCTTCTCCTCTATTTCACTCTGTTCTTCATACTCTCTTTCTCTGTCTCCTCTCTCTCCCTCTCTCTCTTTCCCTCTATTTAACTCTCTCCTTCGTTCTCTCTCTCGCTGTCTCCTCTCTCTCTCTCTCCCTCCATTTCTCCTCTCCTCTATTTCACTCTCTCCTTCGTTCTCTCTCTCGCTGTCTCCTCTCTCTCTCCCTCCCTCCCTTTCTCTCCTCTATTTCACTCTCTCCTTCGTTCTCTCTCTCGCTGTCTCCTCTCTCTCTCTCTCTCCGTCACTTTCTCCTCTCCTCTATTTAACTCTCTCCTTCGTTCTCTCTCTCGCTGTCTCCTCTCTCTCTCTCCGTCACTTTCTCCTCTCTCCTCTATTTCACTCTTTCCTTCGTTCTCTCTCTCGCTGTCTCCTCTCTCTCTCTCTCTCCCTCCATTTTGTCCTCTCCTCTATTTCACTCTCCTTCGTTCTCTCTCTCTCTGTCTCCTCTCTCTCTCCAGGTGTTAGTTCGTTGGAGACAGTGCTGGCCCATCTCATCTCCCAGCTGTTTGTCATCAGTATCCAGGTCATTCTACTACTGCTCTTAATGCTGCTCGTCTTCAAGGTAACACAAACACACACGTAGACACACACACACACACACATACAACACACACACACACACACACACACACAGACACACACGTAGACACACACCCATACACACATACAAACACACACACACACACACACGTATACACACCCATACATACAAACACACACAATGACACACACCCATATACACATACAAACACACACACACACACGACACATACCCACATACAAACACACACACACACGTAGACACCACTCCCATACACACACACACACACACACACACACGTAGACACATACCCATACACACATACAAACACACACACACACACACGTGACACACTCCCATACACACATACAAACACACACACACACGACACACACCCATACACACATACAAACACACACCCATACACACACACACACGTAGACACACACCCATACACACACACACACACACACAGACACACACACACACACACACACACACACACACACACACACACACACACACACACACACACACACACACACACACACACACACACACACACACACACACACACACACACACGTAGACACACACCCATACACACATACAAACACACACACACACACAAGCACACAGACACACACACATATACACAGCAGCCTCCATCCGTCTTCATCAGCAAGGCTTATCATGACTCCTGAATGATTGAACATCCCTGTGCCACTGGTGTTGTACACACACTGAGCAGCACGGTGACTGTGGAGATGTATATATGGTGTTGTACACACACTGAGCAGAACGGTGTGACTGTGGAGATGTATATATGGTGTTGTACACATTACTGAGCAGACGGTGTGACTGTGGAGATGTATATATGGTGTTGTACACACACTGAGCAGCACGGTGTGACTGTGGAGATGTATATATGGTGTTGTACACACTGAGCACGGTGTGACTGTGGAGATGTATATATGGTGTTGTACACACACTGAGCAGCACGGTGTGACTGTGGGGATGTATATATGGTGTTGTACACACATTGGCAGCACGGTGTGACTGTGGAGATGTATATATGGTGTTGTACACACACTGAGCAGCACGGTGTGACTGTGGAGATGTATATATGGTGTTGTACACACACACTGAGCAGCGGTGTGACTGTGGAGATGTGTATATTGTGGAGTGTTAGGGAATATGGGGGATAGTCAGGCAGAGATGTTGAATTGTAATGCAGAGTTGATTTCAAAAGCTCCTCTGTGGCTGCAGAACCCGAGTTCTGGCTCGACTACTTCAATACCACACGGTACGTTACCCTGCATTACCTTATGTAGTGGTCCTACACCTCCATCTAGTGGCCGCTTGGTGGTACTGCACTGATACTGTAAATTGAGAAATAGTTCAGAAGAAGGGGAAGCAGGTCAAGTTTAATTAGTAAAATGTTGAAGGGACATTCTGTGTTTTCCACATCCATGTGTTTGTTTAAAAATGAATGATACACCCATGTCTTCTTGAAGAATATAACTGACTTGCCTAGTTTAAAAAAATAAAATGTCTCACACACCAAACAATTAATGCTAAATGTCACCCAACAACAGTTCCATCCACGTGCCTATCGACAATCAATGGAGTCTGAAGTTTCTATTCATCAGTTGACCTCAGGTTGACCTTTCCAGACCTGGGTTCAAATCTTTCACATTCTTTTACTTTCATTTTTCTAACACAGTGTTGAAGAAACGTTTTTAAATGTAATTACGCTGCCAGATTATATTGAGATTTATGGTAAAAAAAAGAAAATCCAAGGTAGAGGAGAAAAGAATGTGTCTATTTAAAAGCTATAAATTATTGCAACGTTTTATAAAATAAATAAAGTATCAAATCAAAATCAAATCAAATTTATTTATATAGCCCTTCGTACATCAGCTGATATCTCAAAGTCCTGTACAGAAACCCAGCCTAAAACCCCAAACAGCAAACAATGCAGGTGTAAAAGCACGGTGGCTAGGAAAAACTCCCTAGAAAGGCCAAAACCTAGGAAGAAACCTAGAGAGGAACCGGGCTATGTGGGGTGGCCAGTCCTCTTCTGGCTGTGCCGGGTAGAGATTATAACAGAACATGACCAAGATGTTCAAATGTTCATAAATGACCAGCATGGTCAAATAACAATAAGGCAGAACAGTTGAAACTGGAGCAGCAGCACAGTCAGGTGGACTGGGGACAGCAAGGAGTCCTCATGTCAGGTAGTCCTGGGACATGGTCCTAGGGCTCAGGTCCTCCGAGAGAGAGAAAGAAAGAGAGAATTAGAGAGAGCATATGTGGGGTGGCCAGTCCTCTTCTGGCTGTGCCGGGTGGAGATTATAACAGAACGTGGCCAAGATGTTCAAATGTTCATAAATGACCAGCATGGTTGAATAATAGTAAGGCAGAACAGTTGAAACTGGAGCAGGAGCATGGCCAGGTGGACTGGGGACAGCAAGGAGTCCTCATGTCAGGTAGTCCTGGGACATGGTCCTAGGGCCCAGGCCAGTTGAAACTGGAGCAGCAGCATGGCCAGGTGGACTGGGGACAGCAAGGAGTCATCATGTCAGGTAGTCCTGGGGGCATGGTCCTAGGGCTCAGGTCCTCCGAGAGAGAGAAAGAAAGAGAGAAGGAGAGAATTAGAGAACGCACACTTAGATTCACACAGGACACCTGAATAGGACAGGAGAAGTACTCCAGATAAACAAACTGACCCTAGCCCCCCGACACATAAACTACTGCAGCATAAATACTGGAGGCTGAGACAGGAAAAGTATCTCATGCTATAAAGGAGAAGCGTGACATTGATCCTTAAGAGGTTATTAAGAACAAATTCTTATTTTCAATGACGGCCTAGTGGGTTAACTGCCTGTTCAGGGGCAGAACGACAGATTTGTACCTTGTCAGCTCGGGGATTTGAACTTGCAACCTTGCGGTTACTAGTCCAACGCTCTAAAGCCTCTTGGGGCTAGGGGGCAGAATTTTCACTTTTGGATAAATAGCGTGCCCAATTTCAACTTCCTGCTACTCATGCCAAGAATATCAGATATGCATAGTATATAGATTTGGATAGAAAACACTCTGAAGTTTCTAAAACTGTTTGAATGATGTCTGAGTATTTTTGTTCTGTTCAGATGTTTTTCTCTCTGTTCCCTGAGTTGTAATTGCCCAGGGATATTTCTTAGGAACCTGTTTTCAGTTCCTACCGCTTCCACTGGATGTCACCAGTCTTTGGAATTTGGTTGAGGTTGTTCCTTTGTGCAATGAAGAAGTAGGCTACCTAGGAACTGGGTAACACTGTTGAGAGTTGCGCAAGACATGAAAAGTAGCGCTGGTTTGTTGTCTTCCTGTATTGAACACAGATTGCCCCGTCTACAATTTGATCGATTATTAACGTTTAAAAATACCTAAAGTTGTATTACAAAGTAGTTTGAAATATTTTGCCAAGTTTTTAGGCAACTTTTGAAATATTTTGTAATGACGTTGCGTTTTTTGTAAGCTGTTCTTTTCTGGATCAAACGTGCTTTATAAATGGACATTTTGGATATATATATGGACGGAATTAATCGAACAAAAGGACCAATTGTGATGTTTATGGGACATATTGAGTGCAAACAAAAGAAGCTTGTCAAAGGTAATGCGTGTTTTGTGTTTTATTTCAGCGTTTTGTGTAGCGCCTGCAGGGTTGTAATATGCTAACTCCTTTGTTTACAGATGGTTCAGGCTATCAGATAATAGCTTCTTATGCTTTCGCCAAAAAAAAACATTTTTAAAATCTGACATGTTGGCTGGATTCACAACGAGTGTAGCTTTAATTGAGTATCTTACATGTGAGATTTAATAAACGTTTGAATTTTATAGTATTTTATTTGAATCTGGCGCTCTGCCATTGGCCAGTTGAGACATTTGCGTCCCGCCTCCCCAACTAGGCTACCCTGCCGCCACATAGTCCAAAGAGGTGTCTGGAGTATATATTTCTATTCTTACCAGTACCTGAGTCCATCATCTCCAAGGATCACTACTGAATCACCACGACAACAGCCTTTGATTGCTGTGGCAACCGAGCAGCCATGTGCTTTCTCCCTGCAGTCTATTTTTACACCTTGTCTGTGGAGACAGATAATAATATTATAATAATAATATAATAATAATAATATATGCCATTTATAATATATGCCATTTAGCAGACGCTTTTATCCAAAGCGACTTACAGTCATGTGTGCATACATTCTACGTATGGGTGGTCCCGGGGATCGAACCCACTACCCTGGCGTTACAAGCGCCATGCTCTACCAACTGAGCTACAGACACACACGCACACGCACACGCATGCGCGCACACACACACACACACACACACACACACACACACACACACACACACACACACACACACACACACACACACACACACACACACACTCACATCCACACACACACACACACAGGTCTCTGTATTGTGACAATGTAACAGACACTATATCATTGAATAACATGACATGCTCTTTCACCTTCCTCTCTCTTGTTACCTTCCCTCCTTTTCTGTCTTTCTCACTTTTTACTGTCTCCTCCCATCCAACATATTCTCTCTCTGTCTCTCTCTCTCTCTCTCTCTCTGTCTCTCTCTCTCTCTCTCTCTCTCTCTCTCTCTCTCTCTCTCTCTCTCTTCTCTCTCTCTCTCTCTCTCTCTTCTCTCTCTCTCTCTCTCTCTCTCTCTCTCTCACTCTAATTCTCTCTCTCTTTTCTCTCTCACTCTAATTCTCTCTCTCTCTCACTCTAATCTCTCTCTTTTCTCTCTCACTCTAATCTCTCTCTCTCTCTCTCTCTCTCTCTCTCTACTCTAATTCTCTCTCTCTCTCTCTCTCTCTCTCTCTCTCTCTCTCTCTCTCTCTCTCTCTCTCTCTCTCTCTCTCTCTCTCTCTCTCTCTTACTCTCTCTCTCTCTCTCTTACTCTAATTCTCTCTCTCTCTCTCTTCTTTCCCTCTACCTCTCCACCCTCCCTCCCTCCTCTGCCTCTCCTCCCCCTCTGCCTCTCCCCTCCCTCTGCCTCTCCTCCCTCCCTCCTCCGCCTCCCTCTCCCCTCCCCTCTGCCTCTCTCCCTCCCTCCAGATCCCTAATGAGGGGAGCCTGGTGTTGGTTATAGCTCTGATTGGGCTGCAGGGTGACTGGCATCTCCTTTGGGTCTGGTCATCTCATCCGCCATCGATGACGAACAGAACGCCAACCAGGCTGCCCTTGGTATCTTCTACCCCAACCTCATCGTTAGTGGTACGTCCCACACTCACACACTGTCTTTTACCCCAACCTCATCGTTAGTGGTACGTCCCACACTCACACACTGTCTTTTACCTCAACCTCATCGTTAGTGGTACGTCCCACACTCACACACTGTCTTTGTCTTTTACCTCAACCTCATCGTCAGTGGTACGTCCCCCATACTATTTGCAAGTTTTTTCAAAACTATTTCCAAATGCCTCGGTTAAATGCATGGGAGTGTTTGAGTATTTTCAGCTAATTGTCTTATCAATTACAAAATATCTCAATTATTCTAAATGTCTTTGAAAGTAATTCACATACCCTTAATATTATTTGAACCCAGGTCTTACACACACACACACACACACACACACACACACACACACACACACACACACACACACACACACACACACACACACACACACACACACACACACACACACACACACACACACACACACACACACACACACACACACACACACACACACACACACCACACACACACACCTCAGTAGTATTTTATGGGGGGGTCATTTTGTAATTCTACAATATTAGCTCTACATGTTCTCACAAGGAAGTTTAATGAAATGTTATTCAGTTAAATTCTAGTTCAGTTCTTTCAACCCTTTCTCTAAGTCTCTCTCTTTCTCTAAGTCTCTTCTCTAAGTCTCTCTCTTTCTCTCTAAGTCTCTCTCTTTCTCTAAGTTTCTCTCTTTTCTCTAAGTCTCTCTCTTTCTCTAAGTCTCTCTCTTTCTCTAAGTCTCTCTTTCTCTAAGTCTCTCTCTTTCTCTAAGTTTCTCTCTCTTCTAAGTCTCTCTCTCTAAGTCTCTCTCTTTCTCTAAGTCTCTCTTTCTCTAAGTCTCTCTCTTTCTCTAAGTCTCTCTCTCTTTCTCTAAGTCTCTCTTTCTCTAAGTCTCTCTCTTTCTCTAAGTCTCTCTCTTTCTCTAAGTCTCTCTTTCTCTGAGTCTCTCTCTTTCTCTGAGTCTCTCTCTCTTTCTCTAAGTCTCTCTCTCTTTCTCTAAGTCTCTCTCTTTCTCTAAGTCTCTCTCTTTCTCTAAGTCTCTCTCTTTCTCTAAGTCTCTCTCTTTCTCTAAGTCTCTCTTTTCTCTAAGTCTCTCTCTTTCTCTAAGTCTCTCTCTTTCTCTGAGTCTCTCTTTCTTTCTCTGAGTCTCTCTCTTTCTCTGAGTCTCTCTCTTTATCTAAGTCTCTCTCTTTCTCTAAGTCGCTCTCTCTTTCTCTAAGACAGTCTCTTTCCTCCTCTCTCTACAGGTATAATCTGGCCTGTGGAATGCATCCCCTATCCACTACGTTACATCAGTCTGGCCCTGCCCCAGACCTACGCTTCTGAAGCCCTACGATGCATCATGTACAGAGGTAACACACACACACACACACACACACACACACACACACACACACACACACACACACACACACACACACACACACACACACACACACACACACACACACACACACACACACACACACACACACACGTTATCAAATAGCAATTAGCTACACAACACAGTACATTGAAGCTTATTTCCTGTCTGCACCGAGTCAGCCCTTAACACACACACACACACAGACATGTGTTACCTGAGACTTTAGACACCTGATTTGTCCGGAATCAGCAGTGGACTGTTCTAAATGATTCACAATGCCAGTAGTCACACGGTGTTCTAAATGATTCACAATGCCAGTAGTCACACGGTGTTCTAAATGATTCACAATGCCAGTAGTCACACGGTGTTCTAAATGATTCACAATGCCAGTAGTCACACGGTGTTCTAAATGATTCACAATGCCAGTAGTCACACGGTGTTCTAAATTATTCACAATGCAGTAGTCACACAGTGTTCTAAATGATTCACAATGCCAGTAGTCACACAATGTTCTAAATTATTCACAATGCAGTAGTCACACAGTGTTCTAAATGATTCACAATGCAGTAGTCACACAGTGTTCTAAATGATTCACAATGCCAGTAGTCACACAATGTTCTAAATGATTCACAATGCAGTAGTCACACAGTGTTCTAAATGATTCACAATGCAGTAGTCACACAGTGTTCTAAATGATTCACAATGCCAGTAGTCACACAGTGTTCTAAATGATTCACAATGCCAGTAGTCACACAGTGTTCTAAATGATTCACAGTGCCAGTAGTCACACAGTGTTCTAAATGATTCACAGTGCCAGTAGTCACACAGTGTTCTAAACTATTCACAATGCAGTAGTCACACAGTGTTCTAAATGATTCACAATGCAGTAGTCACACAGTGTTCTAAATGATTCACAATGCAGTAGTCACACAGTGTTCTAAACGATTCACAATGCAGTAGTCACACAGTGTTCTAAATGATTCACAATGCCAGTAGTCACACAGTGTTCTAAATGATTCACAATGCAGTAGTCAGACAGACACACGCGACTTAGTCATGGGATTCCAGTGGAGGACAGATATCCTGCTCTCTCTGTCTCTCTGTCTCTCTGTCTCTCTGTCTCTCTGTCTCTCTGTCTCTCTGTCTCTCTGTCTCTCTGTCTGTCTGTCTGTCTGTCTGTCTGTCTGTCTGTCTGTCTGTCTGTCTGTCTGTCTGTCTGTCTGTCTGTCTGTCTGTCTGTCTGTCTGTCTGTCTGTCTGTCTGTCTGTCTGTCTCATCTTCACGTCACAGTAGGACCTGAGCTTCCATGTCAAACTGACACAACACACACATCATGTGATGACGTCTCTCCCTCAGGCTGGGGTCTCTCCAGGATGATGGTGTGGCGAGGCTTCGCTGTCACCCTGGGCTGGAACACTTTCTTCGTCATCCTGGCCATCGTCATCCTCAAGCTGAGGACCTGAGACGTCTACCTGGGGGTGGCTTCCTAGTTTCGGGATGTCTGTGTCGGGGGACACTGTCCTTTAAGGGAGAAAGTGCTGATTTTCCAGAGTTCATCTTGCAGACAGACCCACACCGACACTCACAATCACACCCCCTCCTCCCCCCTCCTGCTTGCCAACTAGCCAACCCTGAGAACCAGAGTCTATGGGTGAAGGACTACTAGGTGGGGCAATTCATTCCAAATCTTGCAGGTAGAAATCTACTTCATAGAAAGGATAGCGTTCTCTATTCCATTTGAGAGTTGTGGCTGCTCTTTTATGTTGTCGTCTTTCATGCTGCAATGCTTTGAATGTTTCAACCGCCTGAATCTGTTTCTCAACCCAGTTGTTTTACAGCCTATTCTATTACATACAGCCCAGCTAGCACATTTGGTTCCTTTGACGTTGTATGAACGTATGTTTTTGGTTTTACATTGGTTGTGGGAAGGAAGCCATAGTTTCCTGACCAGTAAAACTGAAACGTTCTTCAAACATTCTGAGAAGAGAAGTTCCAGGAACAAGATGAATTGTCACGTCGTACTTCTCTGAACTATGTGACAACGTTCCCAATGTCAAACCATCTCTGCATGTCTGGCAGACATATCAGTGTGGATGACGGATCACCACCTCAAGCTGAACCTCGGCAAGACGGAGCTGCTCTTCCTCCCGGGGGGGAAGGACTGCCCGTTCCATGATCTCGCCATCACGGTCGACAACTCCATTGTGTCCTCCTCCCAGAGCGCCAAGAACCTTGGCGTGATCCTGGACAACACCCTGTCGTTCTCAACTAACATCAAGGCGGTGGCCCGTTCCTGTAGGTTCATGCTCTACAACATCCGCAGAGTACGACCCTGCCTCACACAGGAAGCGGCGCAGGTCCTAATCCAGGCACTTGTCATCTCCCGTCTGGATTACTGCAACTCGCTGTTGGCTGGGCTCCCTGCCTGTGCCATTAAACCCCTTCAACTCATCCAGAACGCCGCAGCCCGTCTGGTGTTCAACCTTCCCAAGTTCTCTCACGTCACCCCCGCTCCTCCGTTCTCACTGGCTTCCAGTTGAAGTCGCATCCGCTACAAGACCATGGTGCTTGCCTACGGAGCTGTGAGGGGAACGGCACCTCAGTACCTCCAGGCTCTGATCAGGCCCTACACCCAAACAAGGGCACTGCGTTCATCCACCTTGGCCTGCTCGATCCCTACCACTGAGGAAGTACAGCTCCCGCTCAGCCCAGTCAAAACTGTTCGCTGCCCTGGCCCCCAATGGTGGAACAAACTCCCTCACGACGCCAGGACAGCGGAGTCAATCACCACCTTCCGGAGACACCTGAAACCCCACCTCTTTAAGGAATACCTGGATAGGTTAAGGTCCTCCACCCCACCCCCTAAGTTTTAGATGCACTATTGTTAAGTGACTGTCCCACTGGATGTCATAAGGTGAATGCACCAATTTGTAAGTCGCTCTGGATAAGAGCGTCTGCTAAATGACTTAAATGTAAATGTAAATGTAAATTAAATGTAGCTGTATTTGAACTTATATGAAACGTTGAAATACTTAACGTAATGAAATACCAAAATACGTTTTTGTTGTTGTCAAGTTCATTAAATGTGCTGAGAATGTTCCAACGCCAAACAACTATCCTGCACCATTCCCAGGAAGTTGTGGGAAGGTTGTATGGTAAATAACCACAGAACAACTACGCTCTCACTAAGCTCTAAGAAACATATGGTTCTCAGAACGTTGTGTGCTTGCTGGGAGTATTGTCTGATTCACAGGGCCGGGCCGGGCCAAGCTGTACTGGACTGGCCTCTGGACACGTCCACCATAGCTGATAGAGAGAAACCATGTTGGAAAGGATCATGTGAAGATAAAATATCAGAGCCAGAACGGTTCAGGTCGTTTTTAGTGTGAATCAGACATCAGTCAAACGGCTGGTGGACCCAGAGAACTGAGGTGAGAAACACTGGAGTAGAAGTGCTGATCTAGGGTCAGGTCCTCCCTGTCCATAATAATGATTTATTATGATGCAAACGGAAACTGATCCTAGATCAACACCCTTACTCTGAGGCGCTTGATAATAGGGTTCCTGATCACTGTCATGTATGATCTGCTCCAGAACACACTGCACACAGTACAGGTTATTATAGGCCTTAGGCATGTTTAACTTGCACCACCTGTTCTCAACATAACAATGCATTGATTGGAGGTTTATATTTAGAGTTGCTGTTGCGGTTTTATGAATAACCTCTTCTACAGTATATGTTGACTGTATTTACACAAATGATAGAGAGATATATTATACTATATATTTCATATTTTTTGAGGGAACTGTGTGTAAAAAAACAAAAAAAAACTATTTGAATGTTTTTGGTATTGTGGTGTTACTAGATAGAGCTCTTCCTAGCTACTGGTGTGTGGGTAAAGAATGGCCACGACAAGAAGGACTCTGCTTCACAGACATTTACTGAAGGATGTTCTCTGATGATGGGAATTGCTGTTCAGTAGATGTTCTTTTACAACTGGTGGCGTCACTGCTCTGTCCAGGCGCCTGGTCCTGCTCTGTCCAGGCACTCGGTCCTGCTCTGTCCAGGCGCTCCGTCCGGGCTCTGTCCAGGCGCTCGGTCCTGCTCTGTCCAGGGGCTCGGCCCAGCTCGGTCCAGGCGCTGGGCCTGCTCTGTCCAGGGGCTCGGTCCTGCTCTGTCCAGGCGCTCGGTCCTGCTCTGTCCAGGGGCTCGGTCCTGCTCTGTCCTGGCGCTCGGTCCTGCTCTGTCCAGGGGCTCGGTCCTGCTCTGTCCAGGCGCTCGGTTCTGCTCTGTCCAGGGGCTCGGCCCGGTTCTGTCCAGGCACCTGGCCCGGCTCTGTCCAGACAACTGATTAACCTCATCATGGCACGCCCACCAACCAATGAGCGACTAGCAGAAGGTGGACAGTAGAAACCCACGGGGGAGGAGCTATGCCATCTGCACTACAGTATGGATAGAAGTGTATTTTGATGAACTGAAATGCTAAACTCAATGTCGGACAAAAAAATATATATATATTTTTGTCCTCTGCTATTTCCAGGGGCCTCTGAGTCTGAATTCATAAAGCAGAGTGGAAGTGCTGATCTAGGACCAGTTTTGCCATTTAAATCATAATGAATAAGATTACATGGACAGGAGGGGACCTGATCCTAGACCAGCATACCAATTCTGAGGTTATTTGTGGATATGAGCTCTGGTCTCTATCTGTATTTTGTTCTGTTTTGCTTCCTGTTGCCTGTTTTGACAGGAAGTGGTGACCCTGTCTATTGGTTACCAGGTGATCTAACCTCACAGTATTGGCTTGCTGCTGAAGTAGCCTTGGCTTCTGGTTATTGGTGGAATGCTGTATTTCTGGAGTGTGTTGTGTGCCTGTGCTTGCAGCATACCCCTTATAAAAAGGGCAGTTTGATTGATTGTCCTGATGGTGATTGATTGTCCTGATGGTGATTGATTGTCCTGATGGTGATTGATTGTCCTGATGGTGATTGATTGTCCTGATGGTGATTGATTGTCCTGATGGTGATTGATTGTCCTGATGGTGATTGATTGTCCTGATGGTGATTGATTGTCCTGATGGCGATTGATTGTCCTGATGGTGATTGATTGTCCTGATGGTGATTGATTGTCCTGATGGTGATTGATTGTCCTGATGGTGATTGCATGGGGCTTGTCCCGTCATGGTTGACTGTTCTGTCAGTGATCGTGTTTGTTTATTGGGATCCCTGTTATCTTTTGCAGAAGCAGCAGCTACTCTTCCTGGGGTCCACCAAAAACACACAGCATGACAAGTAACAAGACACTGGTACACTGATAGACAAGGACAGTCACACATCTAAAATACATTAATATACTACAATAAAGTGTGTGTGTGTGTTACCTGAGAAGGTCATCAGCTTTTAATGACTTTTGTCTTCCCATCACCCCCCTGCTGCTGGACAGAGTGGTGGCTGCTGGGTAAAGCCCTTGGACATGTACCACAGCAAAGAGTATCCAGTCAGTTCTGTTTTAATGACATCTCTCCAGCATGTCCATTCATTGTGTTTTATTACTGCTGATATTATAATGTATTATTCTATATGTGAAATCAAAGTGTCCAAAAACAGATATTGAGGTCTCTTAACTTCCCTGAGCCGGGATCAATCCATTTCTCTGATCCAATGGGAGCTCTCTATATATTTCAGAGTTTCTATTGGGTTTGGGGATGATTGACAGCAGCCCGTGGTATTCCGGGGTTGTGAGATTTCATATCTTGTATTTCTAGTGTCTATCCTTCAAAGTCGTGCCATTGACCACTATTACTGACTGAGAAATATGTTGACACGCATCGAACCGACAAAGTGCTGATGACTTAAACCGACAAAAGGCTGAAAATAGCTCACGGCAGAAGGAGCTAGTTCGCCTACTCGGTTTGTGGTTTATAAATATTATAATAGAGAAGGTACCATGTTAAGTTATGAAGCTAAAGCATCTACACCAGCATGTGTGTTACTGTATGAATCACAATTGATTGATGTTTTCTGAAGAATTGTGAGTTTTAGAACGTAAGGCAACTTTTCAAGGTGACTGCAGAAGTTACATTTACCGTGCTTCCCAAATGGCACCCTATTCCTACATAGTGCACTATTTTTGACCCAGACCCCTATGGGCCCTGGTCAAAAGTAGTGCACTATATATATATAAGGAATAGGGTTGTCATTTGGGGTGCATTCCTAAACGTTCTTGTTTAACGTGGCATATTTTAGAAAAGTCAAGTTTGTATTGTAGAGAGAGAGAGAGAGAGTGTTATACAAATCAAGTTTCAATTGAGGAAAGTGACATAAATATTTATATGTACCGTATTGGGGTCAAGAGGTCAAGGACCATCACGGCTGAACCTTTGAGTTTATGGAGTGTTAATTCATGTGGAACTCCATATTTATTGTGTTTCCTGTATTGCTCACGTTCTGTTGCCTTTTATGTGTTTGGTCGTGCTGCTATTTCCCACATCTTAAGGGACATTCATCTGGAATGTATGTGTCTTACAAATGACATAACAGGTGTTATAAACACGTGTGACTGCAAATGACTTATGACTTATCTTATGACGACTGACATGACACAAACTGGAGTTGGAAATCCATCAAATCCTCCATTATATTGTAGCGCTGTTATAACAGACATATATATATAACCTGTTATGTCAGCTTATGACAACTGACTTAACACTGTCATGACACCAAACTGTTATCTAGGTCAGCTAGTTACCACTAGCCAACTAGCTTATAGATCATTTTAAGACTATTCATGTCGTTTGTTTTGTCAATGATATGTAGGCCTTATGCCAGGGCATAGGGTTCAGGTAACGTGTTAGCTGCCATAATGTATAGGGTTGAGTCCCAAATGGCACCCTATTCTCTACATAGTGCACTCATTTTTACCAGAGGCCTATGGGTACTGGTCAAAGGTAGTGCATTATAAAGGCAATAGGGTGGCATTTGGAACACAGTCATAGCGTCAGCTCTGCTGGTGTCTGTGACTCTATACTTCTACGTCCTCCATGTTCCCCCCCAAAGGGCCTTTTATATATGTATCCATACCAGACCTGGGTTCAAATACTATTTGGAATCTTTCGAATCATTTCATCCTTTGCTTATTTCAAAAAACAAAAATCTTATTTCTCTCAAATTTTGTTCACTATTTTTTTCCCATCCCAGTTAGTGAGCATTTCTCTTTTGTCAAGATAATCCATCCACCTGACAGGTGTGGCATATCAAGAAGCTGATTAAACAGCATGATCATTACACAGGTACACCTTGTGCTGGGACAATAAAAGGCCACTCTAAAATGTTAAGTTTTGCCACAGATGTCTCAAGTTTAGAGGGAGCGTGCAATCGGCATGCTGACTGCAGGAATCTCCTCCAGAGCTGTTGTCAGAGAATACAATTTTAATTTCTCTACCATAAGCCGCCTCCAATATCATTTTAAAGAATTTGGTAGTGCGTCCAACCGGCCTCACAACCACAGGCCACGTGTAACCACGCTAGCCCAGGACCTCCACATCTGGCTTCTTCACCTGTGGGATCGTCTGAGACCAGCCAACTGGACAGCTGATGAAACTGGGTTTGCACAAAAAAATAATTTGTGCAAACTGTCAGAAACCGCCTCAGGGTAGATCATCAGTATGCTCGTCGTCCTCACCAGGGTCCTGACCTGACTGCAGTTTACGTCAGAACCCACTTCAGTGGGCAAATGCTCACCTTCGATGGTCACGAGCACAATGGAGAAGTGTGCTCTTCACAAATGTATCCTGGTTTCAACTATACCGGGCAGATAGCAGACAGTGTGTATGGCTTCGTGTGGGTAAGCAGTTTGCTGTCAATGTTGTGAACAGAGTGCCACATGGTGCTGGTGGTGTTGTGGTATGGGCAGGCCTAAGCTACGGACAACAAACACAATTGCATTTATTGATTGTAATTTGAATGCACAGAGATGCCGTGACGAGATCCTAAGGCCCATTGTCGTGCCATTCATCCGCCGCCATCACCTCATGTTGCAGCATGATAATGCTGAATCCATGTCACAAGGATCTGGACACAATTCCTGGAAGCTGAAAATGTTCCAGTTCTTCCATGGCCTGCATACTCACCAGACATCTCACCACCCATTGAGCATCTTTGGGATGTTCTGGATCAACATGTACGACAGCGTGTTCCAGTTCCCGCCAATATCCAGCAACTTCCCCCAGCCATGGAAGAGGAGCGGGGACAACATTCCTCTGGCCAAGATCAACAGCCTGATCAACTCTATGTGAAGGAGATGTGTCACGCTGCATGAGGCAAACGATGTTCACACCAGATGCTGACTGGTTTTATGATCCACGCCTTAACTTTTTTTAAAGGTATCTATGACCAACAGATGCATATCTGTATTCCCTGTCATGTGAAATCCATAGATTAGGGCCTAATTAATATATTTCAATTGACTGATTTCCTTATATGAACTGTGACTCAGTAAAATCTTTGAAATTGTTGCATGTTGCATTTATATTCTGGTTCAGTGTAGTATTTGAACCCAGGTCTGATCCATACTCCTCTGTAACGTCATGTATATGCTGTGACAGCAAACGTGCTGAACCCAGGTCTGATCCACACTCCTCTGTGACATCATGTATATGCTGTGACAGCAAACGTGCTCTGAAATACTCTTCATGTCTCTGAAACAATAAAACCTTCATGAGTAACGTGTCTTTGGTTGGGTTGTTGTTCCTGCTGATGGTGGTCTACTGACTCATGCTGCATGGTTTATACCTGGGGGCGTTTCACAGTCAGGGTGTAGTCACCTGCATGGTTTATACCTGGGGGCGTTTCTCAGTCAGGTATAGTCACCTGCATGGTTTATACCTGGGGGCGTTTCCCAGTCAGGTTGTAGTCACCTGCATGGTTTATACCTGGGGGTGTTTCTCAGTCAGGGTTTAGTCACCTGCATGGTTTATACCTGGGGGCGTTTCCCAGTCAGGTGTAGTCACCTGCATGGTTTATACCTGGGGGGTGTTTCTCAGTCAGGGTGTAGTTACCTGCATGGTTTATACCTGGGGGCGTTTCACAGTCAGGTGTAGTCACATGCATGGTTTATACCTGGGGGTGTTTCTCAGTCAGGTGTAGTCACATGCATGGTTTATACCTGGGGGCGTTTCTCAGTCAGGTGTAGTCACATGCATGGTTTATACCTGGGGTTGTTTCTCAGTCAGGTGTAGTCACATGCATGGTTCTATGTGAAATGGGGAGAGAGGCAAGGGGGGAGAGAAATAATGAGGGATGGAGAGGAAGAGGGTAACAGGGGAGTGAGAAAGAGAAGGCGTGATCTTATTGCATAGAGAGGGTCATTGTGTTCTCCAGTCTATGGCACCCTACAGATACTTGCTGGCTGCAAATATATGCGTGCCTCTATGGGGGTTAGGCCTGCCCTTATTGAGCTCTATGGGGTTAGGCCTGCCCTTATTGAGCTCTATGTGGATTAGGCCTGCCCTTATTGAGCTCTATGGGGGCTAGACCTACCCTTATTGAGCTCTGTCGTCCTTACAGGAGTTTCAGCAATGGGACAAGACTGTAGCTACCAATTGGTTTTCATGAAACAGAGGTAAAATGTTTTTAGAATGATAATGAGGGTTTGTTATTGGACAATTTCAGGCAGTCCCTGTCTGTCTGTTTACTTTTGTTTGGTGCCTAATGAGCCTTTAAAAAGGTTATTCTGTAACTCATTTTGACCTGGTTTGATCGTATTCAAATCTAGATTTTGATCGGTGTTGTTTCTATTGATGTCTGACGGTATTGGGCCTGGTTCAAAAGTCAAGGACACTTTATTTAAATTGGATGACTTATTTAGAGCATGGGCTTTTCCTATTGGTGTGAATCCCTTGGTGTCATGTGACCTACAGACGACCAACACTCGAACTTCTACTAATAGCTTCTTTCTCTCTCACTAAACTGTTACACAAATACAGGTGATCAGGTACGTGACTCTGCCCAGTCATCCGCACGCTCCCTGTAAATTCCCTGCATTATGCTAAACATTCTAAAAACGTGTTCCTGGTTACTGTCTCCATGGCAGCCTGACAACAGTGCACGAGCCGGCCCCTAAACACCAGAGCCTGTGATAATCCTGTGACACCACCAGGCTTCCCTCCTACACACACACACGTTCTTTAGGTGCCCTTTGCGCTGCTGAATGCAATCCTGTTGTTGCTATGTTTTGTCGCTTTAGCCCCGAAAACAACAACAACACCCTGAAATGCACTCTTGGTAAGAGCAGAGCAGAACACAGTGGTCTCTTTGAATTGAGCCCCTTCAGAATGTAACTCTTGAGTTCCAGTTTGATGTTTCATGAGTCCTCATACAGAGGTCTATTCACTTCAGTGACCTTTTGGAAAGATAACTATTTGCTAAACATCCATCAGACCTGAAGCAGCCTGTGTGCTTTTGCATGTGGAGTCAAAGCGCCTGAGTCAGACCTGCTGTGCATTTGCAACCTTTTAAGTACTTGTAGCATTTTCCCCTAGCCTGCCTGGCGTTGTCCCCTAGCCTGCCTGGCGTTGTCCCCTAGCCTGCCTGGCGTTGTCCCCTAGCCTGCCTGGCGTTTTCCCCTAGCCTGGCCCCTGGCGTTTTCCCCAGCCTGCCTGGCGTTTTCCCCTGCCTGGCGTTTTCCCCTAGCCTGCCTGGCGTTTTCCCCAGCCTGCCTGGCGTTGTCCCCTAGCCTGCCTGGCGTTGTCCCCTAGCCTGCCTGGCGTTGTCCCCTGGCCTGCCTGGCGTTGTCCCCAGCCTGCCTGGCGTTGTCCCCTAGCCTGCCTGGCGTTTCCCCTAGCCTGCCTGGCGTTTTCCCTAGCCTGCCTGGCGTTGTCCCCCTGGCCTGCCTGGCGTTGTCCCCCCTAGCCTGCCTGGCGTTGTCCCCTAGCCTGCCTGGCGTTTTCCCCTAGCCTGCCTGGCGTAGAGACCACGTGCCACATGGGTGAAGTTTGCATGTTGCAACTATTCTATTGGTCGATTGCGCCAGGCAAGCTCAATCAAGGACCAGCTAAAGTATTTACAATTATTTCAAATAGTATTTGAACCCAGGTCTTGACTCTAGAGATGCTCTGTCCCAACGTTGGACGTGTTAAAGGGAGGTGTTGTGTTGGTGTTGTAGCTATGGCAACACAAACAGGAGTAGCAGGTAGTTTGTCAACAGAGACTAGAACATGGGCCTATATACTGTATGTTCCCGTGTGGCTCAGTTGGTTGAGCGTGGCACTTGCAACGCCTGGGCTGTGGATTTGATTCTCACGGGGGACCAGTATGAAGATGTATGAACTCACTACTGTAAGTCACGGGGGACCAGTATGAAGATGTATGAACTCACTACTGTAAGTCACGGGGGACCAGTATGAAGATGTATGAACTCACTACTGTAAGTCACGGGGGACCAGTATGAAGATATATGCACTCACTACTGTAAGTCACGGGGGACCAGTATGAAGATATATGCACTCACTACTGTATGTCACGGGGGACCAGTATGAAGATATATGCACTCACTACTGTAAGTCACGGGGGACCAGTATGAAGATGTATGCACTCACTACTGTATGTTGCAGAGCGTCTGATAAATGACTAAAATATATATTTTTATGTAAGCGTGTTAGGTAAGGGCTTAGAGAGAGAGTATGTGTGTAGTCCCATGTCCCATCCTATTCCCTATGTAGTGCCCAGAGCTCTGGTTAAAAGTAGGAATAGGGGCCGTAGCTGTCCCGACCCACAGTTTAGAACCACTGGTGTAGGAGACACGCACGTACGCAGGCTAAGTTACTTTCTATAGTTATAGTTACTAGTAAGCTATCCAAATTCTAATCAGTTACATATATTTTACATTACCCAAACTCAGTAATGTAATCTGATTACTTTCAGTTACTTTTGGATTACTTTCCCCTTAAGAGGCATTAGAAGAAGACAAAAAGGATCCATCTCAACACATTTGATGTCATCATAGTGGTCTCTGACTTGTGGTCAGACTCTCTCAGGTGGAGCAAACTTAAACTTGTATCTTTTTTCAATGCTGAATTTGTCATTGACAAAACAGAAAGGTGTCATAATGTTGTTGTTTTTTCCCCCGCAAACATCCGTTCTGAATTTAAAAGTAATCCAAGAAGTAATCATCTAGTTTTTCAAAAGTATCTGTAATCTGATTACAATATGTTTTTCTGGTAGTAAAACTGATTACATTTACAGTTTTGTTTTGTAATCAGATGACATGTAACTGATGGTATGTAATGAGTTACTCCCCAACCCTGCACAGACGGACAAACGCTGGCATGGACACACACACTATCTCACTCTCTCTCTCAAACACACACACACACACACACACATGTATGAGCCAGGGGACTGGGTAAGAGACATGATGTGATGAGGTAAACAAGGTAGTGATCAAAGGGATGATGGTGCATTCGTTCCCTTCACACAAACATTTCACACACTTTCCTTTTCACCTTCATTTTACAGCTTTTGGATGCATTTTGTCTTTGTGTAACGGGACCAATGGAAGTGCATGGGGAAAAATGACATACGCGGAAAAAGGCAAACACACACAAACAAGCACACACACCCTCCTAGGGAATGAGAAGGAAAGCCCTCTCTGCCTGTAGGCTTTATGTTATGACTCCATTTAACGTCACCCTTCCAATGACATCTAGGGTGCCGGCATCTATAGAACAGGTTCACACGGGTGACATATTTGTCACACACGATGAGTGTCCACCATCGGCTGTGAGGCCAGTAGAGTCCCATGCAACCAGACTTCTGTGGCTTGTTACAGCCTGTCTCAAACTCCTCTGTGGGAGAGAGAGTCCCAAATGAAGTTAGCAGCCTAGTATTCCCTATATAGTATACTACATTTGAGGGAATTTGCCACGTATACAATGATACATCTGTGTGGCATGAAGGTCTGGAGTAGAGCGAGATGATATAACGGGTTCAGATCTATCGAACCCAAGATCTATACCTCAGCAATAAGGGAGGGAGTTCTGTATCATGAATATGGTCACAGGTAGATGTTGTTCAGCCCGGCACAACAGCGGAGGGCCAGTCAACCCATAAAGTCCTTCTACTCTTGCATAAGGGCCTTATCTTTTATATCAGTGAGAATTTATTTTTTTAAAAACCAAAAGGTTCAATTGATAAAAGCCCTCATAGGATTAGGGTTAGTGCTTCCACACATATCTCCATGTTACAGTGCTTGTTTATGGAAAAACAGACGGAAGACTGAGGCGACCACCTGTGCTAAAATGGCTATCTAGTGTCCCAAGAACACCTGTGTGTAAGTGTTAACTATAGAATAGTTCAGGCGGTTGGAGGCACCCATAGCTGTGTGGATCTGTGCCAAAACTGTTGCAGTAAGTATCATTTTTATTTAAAAGATTATTCCTCGCTGATGAAAGGGCCATATGTTTCGAAAAGCAGTATCGCAAGCAATGATTATTGACATTTCTCAACAGCATCGGGATTGTAGTTCACATGAGCCAGTCATGGGCGAAGTTAACTGCTGAAAACTGTAGGGAGAAGGCAGAATTCTGCCTAGAGTTTGAGAGCTAGGATCTATCTACAGAAACAAGACCTGATATTAAAGCGCCTACGGCTCACTACGAACAAGCACTGACAAAGAAACATACCATCTCAGAACACAGGACCACACCCCACAACATAAATGTACATAGCAACCATTCAGCATGGACGACACATCACAAAAACGTTCATCTGCACAAGTTCATGGGGTGTGGTTTAATACCATTTTAAATGCTCCCCAGTAAGTAGCGTCCCTTGGGAAACACTGACCAAAACTTTGGTTCCTGCCTTGTCACATACGGTATGATTGACATAAGACCAGTAAATGACTAGGTTCACCTGAATGAGCAATATTATATTGCCCTTTTCTGCTTGGTAGCAACACAACATGACAACACAGCATGGAAGCAACACAACATGACAACACAGCATGGTAGCAACACAACATGGTAGCAACACAACATGGTAGCAACACAACATGACAACACAGCATGGTAGCAACACAACATGACAACACAGCATGACCACAACATGGTAGCACCACAAAACATGGTACAAACATGATTGGGCACAGACAACAGCACAAAGGGCAAGAAGGTAGAGACAACAGCACAAAGGGCAAGAAGGTAGAGACAACAGAACAAAGGGCAAGAAGGTAGAGACAACAGCACAAAGGGCAAGAAGGTAGAGACAACAGCACAAAGGGCAAGAAGGTAGAGACAACAGCACAAAGGGCAAGAAGGTAGAGACAACAGCACAAAGGGCAAGAAGGTAGAGACAACAGCACAAAGGGCAAGAAGGTAGAGACAACAGCACAAAGGGCAAGAAGGTAGAGACAACAGCACAAAGGGCAAGAAGGTAGAGACAACAGAACAAAGGGCAAGAAGGTAGAGACAACAGCACAAAGGGCAAGAAGGTAGAGACAACAGCACAAAGGGCAAGAAGGTAGAGACAACAGCACAAAGGGCAAGAAGGTAGAGACAACAGCACAAAGGGCAAGAAGGTAGAGACAACAGAACAAAGGGCAGAGAGAGACAACAGCACAAAGGGCAAGAAGGTCAACAGAACAAAGGGCAAGAAGGTAGAGACAACAGAGCAGTCCAACAGCACAAAGGGCAAGAAGGTAGAGACCATGATTGAAGTAGAGACAACAGAACAAAGGGCAAGAAGGTAGAGACAACAGAAAGAAGGTAGAGACAACTGTCAAAGGGCAGAAGTTTTTGACAACAGCACAAAGGGCAAGAAGGTAGAGACAACAGAACAAAGGGCAAGAAGGTAGAGACAACAGAACAAAGCAGAAGGTAGAGACAACAGCAAAAGGGCAAGGGTAGAGACAACAGAACAAAGGGCAAGAAGGTAGAGACCACAGCACAAAGGGCAAGAAGGTAGAGACAACAGCACAAAGGGCAAGAAGGTAGAGACCAAGAAGGGAGACAACAATACATGATTTCACTGTCGTCCATGATTGAGTCTTTGAATGAAGACTGTCCAGTGGTTTTACTCAGTTTCATTACATTGAAAAGAGGAGCAACTGTAGGCTTTGGGGACCAGAGGGTACATGAATGCATAATATATAAACAACATTCGCTGTAGGCTCCACATGAATGCAAAATAAACAACTTGCATGGTGGCTTCAATGACCGGTTTAGATACTCTGCGGTGCCTTGTTAGGTCGAGAGCTCAACTACGATACCCACAATCCCTTTCGCATCATACGCGGCAGGTTTTTCTCGGATCAGAGTACACTACAATTCAAAACGTCTCTGTTTATGTTCAACACACCTCCAACATATTATTCTGCTGTCCGCACGGAGAGCGAAGCATTAAACAAACAAAACACATTTTGGGGAATGTAACTTTGTACAGGAAGAGAGCTAACACGAAAACGTCGTATGATTGGCCATTCTGACAGTTCCTTTTTTGTATCAAACATTGAGATTTGTTGACAAATTGCCTTTGTTAGCTGGTAAACAAGCGAACTCAACGAACTTGGTCTGAAGCGGCGGGCGGTAGATGGTTGTCAACCTGCTCACTGAGCGGTGTGTCTCGGCAGGAGGAGCGCATCGACTACCGCTGTAAGTAAAACTACCTAACAATAACCTTCCTCTCATTTACACAAGATAACTAAACCATATTAGCTTGCCAATCAGTTGACAATCTCCTGTTTTCCTTTAGAACCGGCTGGCTAGCTAACAGAAGGGACAGTAGGCTAGCTAGCTAATATGATTGCTTGCTGGTGGAGAGATGTGCCAGGTAACGTTAACGTTACAGTAGCTGGTTATTCCTCTCAAAAACCGAGCTAGCTAACTAATAAATGGTCATAATTTAGGCTATAACCAAATATTCTCTTAACGTTAATCATAACTATTTATTTTGGGGTCATTGTAATGTATCCAAAGCTATTTAGTCATAAATCCTTACGTTTTTACGCATGGTGGTCCTGGAATCGCACTATTCCGGCTTTGTCTACCAACGGAGCAAACTAACAAACTAGGTTTTGCATGTCAAGTTGGAATGGGATATCATTCCCTCGTTCAAGCATCTGATCTGTTGGCTTAGCCCTGCTTCTGCCTTTGTTGGTCCGGTCTGGTGATGACTTGGATCCGCCTTTTTGACATCCATGTTCCGTTGTCGTATCAATCATCCGGTTCCTCCTTTCCAATGATCTTATCTCTTATTTCTTTGCGGATCAATAGCTCGAATGGTGATTTGACTTGCCACTCAGCTATTGTTTAGCTACAAACGTTGTCGTCATTGCATTGCCACGGGTAAACATGTTGTTTACAAACTGGTCAGAATATGTTTTGTTTTTAAACTTGTGGATGTACACACCACCACCACCATATGTTTTACTATCCTTGTGGGTACCTAGCCTTAACCTGACTCCTGAACTTAGCCCTAATTGTAACCAAAACACAAAACCTAACCTCGAAACATAAAATAGCGTTTGTCCTTCTGGGGATGTGGGAAATGTCCCCACTAGTGATAATGTGCCTTGTTTTACTATCCTAGTGGGGACTTTTGGGCATTTCCATTACCCTCAAGGATAGTAATACACACACCCCTTCCCACTCCAGAGGGTCTGAAGGGGGGTGGTCTGTCCTACTCCAGAGGGTCTGAGGGGGCCCTGTAGGTCTGTAGGAACCCCCACCTATCCAGAGTGTCTGTAGGAACCCCCACCTATCCAGAGTGTCTGTAGGAACCCCGCCTATCCAGAGTGTCTGTAGGAACCCCCGCCTATCCAGAGTGTCTGTAGGAACCCCCGCCTATCCAGCGTGTCTGTAGGAACCCCGCCTATCCAGAGTGTCTGTAGGAACCCCGCCTATCCAGAGGTCTGTAGGAACCCCCCTGCCTATCCAGAGTGTCTGTAGGAACCCCGCCTATCCAGAGTGTCTGTAGGAACCCCCGCCTATCCAGAGTGTCTGTAGGAACCCCCGCCTATCCAGAGTGTCTGTAGGAACCCCGCCTATCCAGAGTGTCTGTAGGAACCCCGCCTATCCAGAGTGTCTGCTCTGTAGGAACCCCCGCCTATCCAGAGTGTCTGTAGGAACCCCGCCTATCCAGAGTGTCTGTAGGAACCCCCGCCTATCCAGAGTGTCTGTAGGAACCCCGCCTATCCAGAGTGTCTGTAGGAACCCCCGCCTATCCAGAGGTCTGTAGGAACCCCCGCCTATCCAGAGTGTCTGTAGGAACCCCGCCTATCCAGAGTGTCTGTAGGAACCCCCGCCTATCCAGAGTGTCTGTAGGAACCCCGCCTATCCAGAGTGTCTGTAGGAACCCCCACCTATCCAGAGTGTCTATAGGAACCCCCCGCCTATCCAGAGTGTAAGATATCCATCAATCCGGTTTTCAATTTGGGCATTCTGTGTGTGTGTGTACGTGATGTGTGCTGTTCTCTGGAGCTGTTGCGGTCATGAGGCTTGGTACTGTGTGTTTGTGTTAACACACTGTAGGCCTGTGTGTTTTGGCCTGTGTGTGCACTCTGTATGTGCCTGGACTCTGAATGGAATGCCTGGGTAGTTCTCCAGGTCATAACTGTGGGTTTGTACGTGTGTGTTTTTTGCTTACGTTTGTGCATACTGTAAGCTTGTGAATCTGTACTCTGAATGACATGCCTGGGTAAGTTCCCCAGGTCGTAACTGTGCGTGTATGAGGCTAGGGACATCTGAGCAGCTTAGGCTAGACTGTAGGCTACACTCTGCAGTGTATGTGAAGCTTGGCACACTACTCTTCAGTTCAGCTTATTCGCTCCATTCAGTGTGCTGGGTTTGTGCATGTGAGATGGAGGATTACCAGGGTTTGTCATGGAAAGTGGGTCAGACAGTGGGTATGTTTTTACTGACGTTTCTGTTAGTGGGGATAGAAAGACAAAGGCCTGGTAAAACATCATCAGATGTTTTTCCAAATTGCTGGGAGCAGATTAGACTTTTAGACTCAAGGTGTAGAGATTAAGAAAGAGAGACCATCTCAGTCTCTCTCTTGGTCTCTCTGTCTCTCTCTACTTCTTCCCTTCTAATTCTTTAGGTATATTCCAAACAGTCTCTCTCTCGGTTTCTCTCTCTCTCTACTTCTTCCCTTCTAATTCTTTAGGTATATTCCAAACAGTCTCTCTCTCTACTTCTTCCCTTCTAATTCTTTAGGTATATTCCAAACAGTCTCTCTGTCTCTCTCTACTTCTTCCCTTCTAATTCTTTAGGTATATTCTAAACAGTCTCTCTCTATCTCTCTACTTCTTCCCTTCTAATTCTTTAGGTATATTCCAAACAGTCTCTCTCTCTCTCTCTCTACTTCTTCCCTTCTAATTCTTTAGGTATATTCCAAACAGTCTCTCTCTCTCTGTCTCTCTCTACTTCTTCCCTTCTAATTCTTTAGGTATATTCCAAACAGTCTCTCTCTCTCTCTCTACTTCTTCCCTTCTAATTCTTTAGGTATATTCCAAACAGTCTCTGTCTCGCTCTCTGCTTCCCTCTTTCCCTACTTCTCCATCCTTCTCGGTCTTAATTACACACATGAGGTCATTCATACCTGGAAGAACATACCTGCCAACACCTGAGCTGAAAGAAAATGTCACATTTGGACACGGAGGCAGTTTGCTTCTGCACCTGACTGGAGAAACCTTTAACAGGGGAAAAACAACTAAGTCTGTTTGTGTTCTGAAGCTCTACCTTTTAGTCTAGCAGTTCACAACATTACAAATGCTGCTCCTGTGAAGTTTCCCCTGGGTTTTATATATATATTATTTAACCTTTATTTAACTAGGCAAGTCGGTTCAGAACATATTCTTATTTACAGTCGGCCTACACCGGCCGACACTGGGCAAGTTGGTTCAGAACATATTCTTATTTACAGTCGGCCTACACCGACCGACACTGGGCAAGTTGGTTCAGAACATATTCTTATTTACAGTCGGCCTACACCGACCGACACTGGGCAAGTTGGTTCAGAACATATTCTTATTTACAGTCGGCCTACACCGACCGACACTGGGCAAGTTGGTTCAGAACATATTCTTATTTACAGTCGGCCTACACCGGCCGACACTGGGCAAGTTGGTTCAGAACATATTATTATTTACAGTCGGCCTACACCGACCGACACTGGGCAAGTTGGTTCAGAACATATTCTTATTTACAGTCGGCCTACACCGACCGACACTGGGCAAGTCGGTTCAGAACATATTCTTATTTACAGTCGGCCTACACCGACCGACACTGGGCAAGTCGGTTCAGAACATATTCTTATTTACAGTCGGCCTACACCGACCGACACTGGGCAAGTCGGTTCAGAACATATTCTTATTTACAGTCGGCCTACACCGACCGACACTGGGCAAGTTGTGTGCTGCCCTATGGGACTCCCAATCACGGCCGGTTTTGACATAGCCTGGATTCGAACCAGGGTGTCTCTAGTGATGCCTCTAACACGGAGATGCAGTGTCTTAGACCGCTGCGCCACTCGGGCGCCCAAGGTACAGATCTAGGATCCGCTTTCCCTCCCCCAATGCTAACTAAAACCATTAGGGGGGATGCTAAACTGTCCCAAAATCAGCATTTTGGAACAACTTCACTCAACTCCAATAAGGTCAGCCTTACTGAAATGAAGTAGTTTGTATTGTGAACACAACATTTATGATGTTGTCTTTGACTTTCACCCCTCAGATTTGGAAAGTGAAAAACAAAGAGATGGGTGGTGGTGGTAGTAGTAGTGAGGGCTGGTAGTAGTAGTTAGGGTTAGAGAGGAGGGCTGGTAGTAGTAGTTAGGGTTAGAGAGGAGGGCTGGTAATAGTAGTGAGGGTTAGAGAGGAGGGCTGGTAGTAGTAGTTAGGGTTAGAGAGGAGGGCTGGTAGTAGTAGTGAGGGCTGGTAGTAGTAGTGAGGGCTGGTAGTAGTAGTGAGGGCTGGTAGTAGTAGTTAGGGTTAGAGAGGAGGGCTGGTAGTAGTAGTGAGGACTGGTAGTAGTAGTTAGGGTTAGAGAGGAGGGCTGGTAGTAGTAGTTGGGGTTAGAGAGGAGGGCTGGGAGTAGTAGTTGGGGTTAGAGAGGAGGGCTGGGAGTAGTAGTTGGGGTTAGAGAGGAGGGCTGGGAGTAGTAGTTGGGGTTAGAGAGGAGGGCTGGGAGTAGTAGTTGGGGTTAGAGAGGAGGGCTGGGAGTAGTAGTTGGGGTTAGAGAGGAGGGCTGGGAGTAGTAGTTGGGGTTAGAGAGGAGGGCTGGGAGTAGTAGTTGGGGTTAGAGAGGAGGGCTGGGAGTAGTAGTTGGGGTTAGAGAGGAGGGCTGGGAGTAGTAGTTGGGGTTAGAGAGGAGGGCTGGGAGTAGTAGTTGGGGTTAGAGAGGAGGGCTGGGAGTAGTTCTCTCCTCCCCATATCCCCCAGTCTCTCCTCCATCTCTCTCAGGGGCTGCTGCTGCCAGTACAGGCTGTGCTTTAGGCACAGATTTATGATCAGTCTGCCCCCATCAGGTCAGCCCCCCTCCCTGCTGTCTTCCTGTGCAGAGTGAGTCAAGTGAGCCACACTTTCCTCAAGCTGCTGGTCACTGGAACGGTTGGTTGGTTTCTGGGAAGGTCACACGGTGTGTTTTCTACTGGCAGGAAGTAGTACCTAGGCAGGGTGTGTGTGTGTGTGTGTGTGTGTGTGTGTGTGTGTGTGTGTGTGTGTGTGTGTGTGTGTGTGTGTGTGTGTGTGTGTGTGTGTGTGTGTGTGTGTGTGTGTGTGTGTGTGTGTGTGTGTGTGTGTGTGTGTGTGTGTGTGTGTGTTGTCTGTCCCGCTGTCGGACTGTGTTCACCTCAGTGAATTATTGATGAGCCTGTAACTTGAACGCCTCCCCTCATCTCCATCTCCCAGTCTCTCCATCTGTCACCAGTAGCCTACATCCCAGTACTGCCTACTGCAGTCAGTACACCCCTCTCTCTCTCTCTCTCTCTCTCTCTCTCTCTCTCTCTCTCTCTCTCTCTCTCTCTCTCTCTAGGCCCCTCTCTCTCTCTCTCTCTCTCTCTCTCTCTCTCTCTCTAGGCCCCTCTATCCCCTCCCCTGGGTGTGTTTGATGGGGATTACCTACCTAGTGACAATCATTTACTGTTAATGCGGCCACACACACACACACACACACACACACACACACACACACACACACACACACACACACACACACACACACACACACACACACAGTGACAATCATTTACACACACACACACACACACACACACAGGGTGTTGGTAGGGTGGGGCTGTATAATCGGTGCCAGATGTCCTTTGAAGATGGAAGGTGGTGGTCTCTGTACCTAATTACATTGACCTACACTGCGTTGTGTAGTTTTCATGCGTTTCAGGTCCGTTACAGCATGTGACTGGGCTGAGTGGATAGAAACATTGCTCTGAATACGAGTTCAGGTCGGCTACAGCCCACGTTTCCATTTGATGGAATACAGTGTCTAAGATGAAGTCAACCTCTGCCTTTTGAGTAGTCCACAGAAACATGTCTGCTATTGGAAGTCTTTCTCCTGTTACTCTTATAGGCTATTAAATAGGATTCTGGGAAATTTCAATAAATTCCCTGGTTTTCCAGAAATCCCGTTTCCGGATTTCCCTCTTATTCCCTTCTGATTCCGTGAATCTTCCAACCAGGATTTCTGGAAAACCAGGGAATTTATTGAAAGTACCATGAATTTTGCAGCCCTAGTTTTAGATATCTGGAGTGTGTTTTATAAATATCTGAAAGGCATTTGGGAACCAACCACTAGTGAAATTCACCCTCTGTTCAGTGTATTAGACCTTGTGATAATGTGTAGGTCATTTGACTCCCTCCTCTGTGGTCAATCTGTTACTGCTTGGCACTCAGCATTAAGGGGTGAAGGCCCTGTGATAGACTAGTGTCCTGTCCAGGGGGTACTGAGGAGATAGACTAGTGTCCTGAGGTGATAGACTAGTGTCCTGTCCAGGGGGTGTACTGAGGAGATAGACTAGTGTCCTGTCCAGGGGGTGTACTGAGGAGATAGACTAGTGTCCTGTCCAGGGGGTGTACTGAGGAGATAGACTAGACTAGTGTCGTGTCCAGGGGGTGTACTGAGGTGATAGACTAGTGTCCTGTCCAGGGGGTGTACTGAGGTGATAGACTAGTGTCCTGTCCAGGGGGTGTACTGAGGTGATAGACTAGTGTCCTGTCCAGGGGGTGTACTGAGGTGATAGACTAGTGTCCTGTCCAGGGGGTGTACTGAGGAGATAGACTAGTGTCCTGTCCAGGGGGTGTACTGAGGTGATAGACTAGACTAGTGTCCTGTCCAGGGGGTGTACTGAGGTGATAGACTAGTGTCCTGTCCAGGGGGTGTACTGAGGTGATAGACTAGACTAGTGTCCTGTCCAGGGGGTGTACTGAGGTGATAGACTAGTGTCCTGTCCAGGGGGTGTACTGAGGAGATAGACTAGTGTCCTGTCCAGGTGGTGTACTGAGGTGATAGACTAGTGTCCTGTCCAAGGGGTGTACTTGAACATCAAGCTGCCTCACTACAGGAACAGGAAATGGGCTCCGGCTCGTACAAGGCTACTTACGTACTGTGGTCAGGCCGTCCATTTCCCTCAATGGGCAAACGTCCAGTCATCCAGGACCTCAGCTGCCACGGATGACCCAGTTGTCGTGGGAATGGCACGATTGGTCCCAGATTCTCTTGGCAAGCGGGTCCAGCTGGAACATGGTTTATTTAACCAAGCTAATTTAATACTGAGAAGTATTTCAACCTGCTCAGAAAGATGACAGATAGATGGGGGTCATCTCAAACACAACAACAACCAGCACTACATTGGTAGATCATAGATCCGAGGAAGAGGAAGATTCTGAGATCACACACACAGACACAGAGATTGATTGAAAGCCTGAGAAATGTTTGAAATTGTGAAAAGCGTCATTCAATTTTCATACATTCACCTACATTCATGAAACCATTTTTTTTGCTTGGCAATGGTTACAATGGACCTGTTCTGATACATTTCCCTTAGACAGGTTGGTAGCTGTGTGGGAGAATGTTCTGAGTTGAGTTGGCCACGTCTACTGATGTTTAACCTTTTTCATCAGGTTAGTTTTGTTGAGATTACCATCTCTGTTTCCAGAGAGACCAGGATAGCAGCATCAGCACAGCAGTATCAGACAAACCACCACATGACATCAGCCAGAGGACAATGACATGAATACAATAAACAGCATGTTCCCATGTCTGGAGGCGAACTACGCCATCTAGACTCGCCCACAACAATGCATCTCATCCTGTGTAGTCACTGGGTGCCCACTGGTAGATTCCACTGTCTGTGGTGGTTAAAAGGGACACTTCACCACTTTTTCACCTAATACTTACTATGCTGTCTTCAGCACCATACCAGTGTCTGTCTATTACGTAGGCCTACACGTAGGCTAGGCTATGTAACAAGAAGATTAGAACATAGTGTTGTTCTTGTGAGGTTTGTACTCCAGTGTTCTGACAGTTAGGCTGGTTTGTACTCCAGTCTTCTGACAGTTTGGCTGGTTTGTACTCCAGTCTTCTGACAGGTAGGCTGGTTTGTACTCCAGTGTTCTGACAGGTAGGCTGGTTTGTAGTCCAGTCTTCTGACAGTTAGGCTGGTTTGTACTCCAGTCTTCTGACAGTTAGGCTGGTTTGTACTCCAGTGTTTTGACAGTTAGGCTGGTTTGTACTCCAGTCTTCTGACAGGTTGGCTGGTTTGTACTCCAGTCTTCTGACAGTTAGGCTGGTTTGTACTCCAGTCTTCTGACAGTTAGGCTGGTTTGTAGTCCAGTCTTCTGACAGTTAGGCTGGTTTGTACTCCAGTCTTCTGACAGTTAGGCTGGTTTGTACTCCAGTCTTCTGACAGGTTGGCTGGTTTGTACTCCAGTCTTCTGACAGGTTGGCTGGTTTGTACTCCAGTCTTCTGACAGGTTGGCTGGTTTGTACTCCAGTCTTCTGACAGTTAGGCTGGTTTGTACTCCAGTCTTCTGACAGGTTGGCTGGTTTGTACTCCAGTCTTCTGACAGGTTGGCTGGTTTGTACTCCAGTCTTCTGACAGGTTGGCTGGTTTGTACTCCAGTCTTCTGACAGGTTGGCTGGTTTGTGTGCGCAAGTGTTTGAGGCTATCTAACTTCCTGTCTCATTAAATGGCGCCCGTATTCACTTTCTTCTTGTTTGGGATACTCAGGGAGACATCACACAGACGGGCACACACATCCTCACCAAACTAAAAAAAAAATCACTTCAACCAGTAAAATGAGCGTTAACATTTACATTACATTTACATTTAAGTCATTTAGCAGACGCTCTTATCCAGAGCGACTTACAAATTGGTGCATTCACCTTATGACATCCAGTGGAACAGCCACTTTACAATAGTGCATCTAAATATTTTAAGGGGGGTGAGAAGGATTACTTTATCCTATCCTAGGTATTCCTTAAAGAGGTGGGGTTTCAGGTGTCTCCGGAAGGTGGTGATTGACTCCGCTGTCCTGGCGTCATGAGGGAGTTTGTTCCACCATTGGGGAGCCAGAGCAGCGAACAGTTTTGACTGGGCTGAGCGGGAACTGTACTTCCTCAGTGGTAGGGAGGCGAGCAGGCCAGAGGTGGATGAACGCAGTGCCCTTATTTGGGTGTAGGGCCTGATCAGAGCCTGGAGGTACTGAGGTGCCGTTCCCCTCACAGCTCCGTAGGCAAGCACCATGGTCTTGTAGCGGATGCGAGCTTCAACTGGAAGCCAGTGGAGAGAGCGGAGGAGCGGGGTGACGTGAGAGAACTTGGGAAGGTTGAACACTAGACGGGCTGCGGCGTTCTGGATGAGTTGTAGGGTTTAATGGCACAGGCAGGGAGCCCAGCCAACAGCGAGTTGCAGTAATCCAGACGGGAGATGACAAGTGCCTGGATTAGGACCTGCGCCGCTTCCTGTGTGACGCAGGGTCGTACTCTGCGGATGTTGTAGAGCATGAACCTACAGGAACGGGCCACCGCCTTGATGTTAGTTGAGAACGACAGGGTGTTGTCTAGGATCACGCCAAGGCTCTTAGCGCTCTGGGAGGAGGACACAATGGAGTTGTCAACCGTGATGGCGAGATCATGGAACGGGCAGTCCTTCCCCGGGAGGAAGAGCATCTCCGTCTTGCCGGTTCAGCTTGAGGTGGTGATCCGTCATCCACACTGATATGTCTGCCAGACATGCAGAGATGCGATTTGCCACCTGGTCATCAGAAGGGGGAAAGGAGAAGATTAATTGTGTGTCGTCTGCATAGCAATGATAGGAGAGACCATGTGAGGTTATGACAGAGCCAAGTGACTTGGTGTATAGCGAGAATAGGAGAGGGCCTAGAACAGAGCCCTGGGGGACACCAGTGGTGAGAGCGCGTGGTGAGGAGACAGATTCTCGCCACGCCACCTGGTAGGAGCGACCTGTCAGGTAGGACGCAATCCAAGCGTGGGCCGCGCCGGAGATGCCCAACTCGGAGAGGGTGGAGAGGAGGATCTGATGGTTCACAGTATCGAAGGCAGCCGATAGGTCTAGAAGGATGAGAGTAGAGGAGAGAGAGTTAGCTTTAGCGGTGCGGAGCGCCTCCGTGATACAGAGAAGAGCAGTCTCAGTTGAATGACTAGTCTTGAAACCTGACTGATTTGGATCAAGAAGGTCATTCTGAGAGAGATAGCGGGAGAGCTGACCAAGGACGGCACGTTCAAGAGTTTTGGAGAGAAAAGAAAGAAGGGATACTGGTCTGTAGTTGTTGACATCGGAGGGATCGAGTGTAGGTTTTTTCAGAAGGGGTGCAACTCTCGCTCTCTTGAAGACGGAAGGGACGTAGCCAGCGGTCAGGGATAAGTTGATGAGCGAGGTGAGGTAAGGGAGAAGGTCTCCGGAAATGGTCTGGAGAAGAGAGGAGGGGATAGGGTCGAGCGGGCAGGTTGTTGGGCGGCCGGCCGTCACAAGACGCGAGATTTCATCTGGAGAGAGAGGGGAGAAAGAGGTCAGAGCACAGGGTAGGGCAGTGTGAGCAGAACCAGCGGTGTCGTTTGACTTAGCAAACGAGGATCGGATGTCGTCGACCTTCTTTTCAAAATGGTTGACGAAGTCATCTGCAGAGAGGGGGGGGGGAGGAGGATTCAGGAGGGAGGAGAAGGTGGCAAAGAGCTTCCTAGGGTTAGAGGCAGATGCTTGGAATTTAGAGTGGTAGAAAGTGGCTTTAGCAGCAGAGACAGAGGAGGAAAATGTAGAGAGGAGGGAGTGAAAGGATGCCAGGTCCGCAGGGAGGCGAGTTTTCCTCCATTTCCGCTCAGCTGCCCGGAGCCCTGTTCTGTGAGCTCGCAATGAGTCGTCAAGCCACGAAGCGGGAGGGGAGGACCGAGCCGGCCTGGAAGATAGGGGACATAGAGAGTCAAAGGATGCAGAAAGGGAGGAGAGGAGGGTTGAGGAGGCAGAATCAGGAGATAGGTTGGAGAAGGTTTGAGCAGAGGGAAGAGATGATAGGATGGAAGAGGAGAGAGTAGCGGGGGAGAGAGAGCGAAGGTTGGGACGGCGCGATACCATCCGAGTAGGGGCAGTGTGGGAAGTGTTGGATGAGAGCGAGAGGGAAAAGGATACAAGGTAGTGGTTAACAACTGCTGCATCGAAAACACTTATTTTGCAAAGATCACAACCGAATATAATCTTAGCGACTGTTCAAGCAAGAATCAAAACATCATTGTAAGTTATTTTGTTTAGCCTAAGACAGATGTTTTTATTTGTTCTATGTTGAATGGGTGCAGAGTGCGGTGGCTTCCTTACAGCCGCGTGCCTCTGTGTGTGACGTCGGTGTGTCGTGTTCTGGAATGTTGTCTATAGCCTGTTGTCCATCCTCTTTTTAAATAGTCAGTCATCATGTTTTCAGCACTATTATTTCCCTGATTGATCAACATGTGTTTTATCGTGCTCTCTCTGTCTCTCTGAAGCAGTCATATATTTAGCAATACGTTTCAACATCAAATTGCAATAAAATCGCAGTATCGAATTGTATCGACAACTAATTATGATGATATCACAGTGCCATCCGTTTTGTCACCAAAGCCCCATATACTACCCACCACTGTGACCTGTACACTCGTTGGCTGGCCCTCGCTTCATACTCGTCGCCAAACCCACTGGCTCCAGGTCATCCACAAGACCTGTAGCACGCGCTCCAGCAGGTATATCTCTCTGGTCACCCCTCTGGTCACCCCCAAAACCAACCGTAGCAATGGTAGATTTGCAGTGGAAGAATGTGCAAAGTAGAAATAATGGAGCTAGCTAAATAAATAAATAAATACCGTAGGGGAAGAGGTAGTTGTTTGGGCTAAATTATAGATGGGCTATGTACAGGTGCAGTAATCTGTGAGCTACTCTGACAGCTGGTGCTTAAAGCTAGTGAGGGAGATAAGTGTTTCCAGTTTCAGAGATTTTTGTAGTTCGTTCCAGTCATTGGCAGCAGAAGAACTGGACGGAGAGGCGGCCAATTGCAAATCCCAGACCACACACACACACACAACCCTCTGCCTCAGCTCTCGACCATTATTTTATTGAACCTTTATTTAACTAGGCAAGAACAAATTTGCAATTCTTATTTACAATGACAGTCTTCTGGGGAACAGTGGGTTAACTGCCTTGTTCAGGGGCAGAATGACAGATTTGAACCTTGTCAGCTCAGGGATTCGTTCTAGCAACCTTTCGGTTACTGGCCCAACGCTCTAACCACTAGGCTACCTGCCGCCCCAATGCAGGGGTCAGACGGCCTTCCTAACCCACAGGTTAGTTTCATAATACAGATGGCCTTCCTGCTCTCCCAGCCAGGCCCCAGTCCAGTGCTCCAGAACCCCATCCCAGACCAGTGCTCCAGAACCCCATCCCAGACCAGTGCTCCAGAACCCCATCCCAGACCAGTGCTACGGAACCCCATCCCAGACCAGTGCTACGGAACCCCATCCCAGACCAGTGCTCCAGAACCCCATCCCAGACCAGTGCTCCAGAACCCCATCCCAGACCAGTGCTCCAGAACCCCATCCCAGTCCAGTGCTCCAGAACCCCATCCCAGTCCAGTGCTCCAGAACCCCATCCCAGTCCAGTGCTCCAGAACCCCATCCCAGACCAGTGCTCCAGAACCCCATCCCAGTCCAGTGCTCCAGAACCCCATCCCAGTCCAGTGCTCCAGAACCCCATCCCAGTCCAGTGCTCCAGAACCCCATCCAGGTCCAGTGCTCCAGAACCCCAACACACATCCCTTCTCCCTGTCTGGAACACGATTTCCCTCCCAAATCCCAGGTAGCCTACACACATCCCCTCTCCCTGTCTCCAACATGATTTCCCTCCCAAATCCCAGGTAGCCTACACACATCCCCTCTCCCTGTCTGCAACACGATTTCCCTCCTAAATCCCAGGTAGCCTATACACATCCCTTCTCCCTGTCTGCAACACGATTTCCCTCCCAAATCCCAGGTAGCCTACACACATCCCCTCTCCCTGTCTGCAACACGATTTCCCTCCCAAATCCCAGGTAGCCTATACACATCCCTTCTCCCTGTCTGCAACACGATTTCCCTCCCAAATCCCAGGTAGCCTACACACATCCCCTCTCCCTGTCTGCAACACGATTTCTCTCCCAAATCCCAGGTAGCCTACACACATCCCCTCTCCCTGTCTGGAACACGATTTCCCTCCCTAATCCCAGGTAGCCTACACACATCCCCTCTCCCTGTCTGGAACACGATTTCCCTCCCAAATCCCAGGTGACTGAGATATGATTCCTCCTTTCTTCTCCTTCCCTCTCTTTTGATATTTTACACATCCCTGCTCATCGATTAGATGGGTTACACAGGAAGAATGAGGGAGGCAAAGACGGGGAGTCTGTGAGCGGGAGGGAAAGAGAGACTGTGAGAGGTATCGTTAGTGTCGATCTCCTTTCCCGAGAGTCCCCTCAGATCGATTACCTGGTCATCAGACTTGTAATGTTCAGCGTGTGCAAACCAATCCTCCTCCTCTGATCCCTCCATGCAACCAACACACTCAGGAGTCCAGACCGGACTCAGGGCGTAAGCAACAACCAACACACTCAGGAGTCCAGACCGGACGCAGGGCGTAAGCAACAACCAACACACTCGAGTCCAGACCGGACGCAGGGCGTAAGCAACAACCAACACACTCAGGAGTCCAGACCGGACGCAGGGCGTAAGCAACAACCAACACACTCAGGAGTCCAGACCAGACGCAGGGCGTAAGCAACAACCAACACACTCAGGAGTCCAGACCGGACGCAGGGCGTAAGCAACAACCAACACACTCGGCTCCCTCAACCCCTCCCATCTATCTCTGAACACCATCCAGTCCCATTCTTCAGCTCCCTCAACCCCTCACATCTATCTCTGAACACCATCCAGTCCCATTCTTCAGCTCCCTCAACCCCTCCCATCTATCTCTGAACACCATCCAGTCCCATTCTTCAGCTCCCTCAACCCCTCCCATCTATCTCTGAACACCATCCAGTTTTGATTTCTTTTGATTTCTATTTGCCTGTGGTGTGATATTTCACCAATGTTCTGAACCTTTCTATTCTCATAGATTTTACAAATTTTAAATTAAACATCAAGATTTTTGCTAAGAGTATTATTGTATTATTGATCGATTGACTATGACTTTTTAAATCACCCAGTTGTGTTATTTGCAGAGTTGGCTCCAGTTAAATGTTGCAATTCTTCAGCCATTCCTGAACTTGTGACCAAAAACAAGCTACATGGACCGTACCAAAATGTACGGTCCATGTAGCTTGTTTATATTTATATATATATATATATATATAAACCATGTGTCATGGAATCGGTACATTGAAAATCTCTTCCCAACTATTTTGGAGTCATATGGCACAGCTGTCAATTTTTTTGTCCCTAAATGAAAATGCTATACTTTTTAAATTTAGCACTATTTTCTTGAACCAGTTTTTGTTTTTTAATGCAGGTCCAACAGGCAAGGTCCTTACTTGCTCCCCCTTCCACTTGCCCCTTCCACTTGCCTCTTCCATTTCTGCGGTAATGCTGCAATTAGTTGGTTGTATTTTTGAGTAGAGCAAACATTTTTGTGTGACAACTCCATTTATGATATAATTTACAAAGATTATACATTTAAAATAATAATAATAATAATTTTTCAAAAAATACATTTTTAATTCATTAGTATATTTGAGGTTAACCATAATATTTGTTCTGTCTTTTCTGGTGGATTAAACTGGAATTGCAACCAGCTTTCTATGCTTTGTTTTAAAAATAGCAATATTTTAGAGATGGTTTCATTTTTTAATAACTGAAAGTGAGAGGTTGTAATCTGAATAAATGGGAAAAAAGCCGTTCTTGAACATGGGAAAAAAGCCGTTCTTGAACATGGGGAAAAAAGCCGTTCTTGAACATGGGGTGAGACATTCTTACTAATCTGCTAGAGAAACTGTTCGGATTTAAGGTCTAATGCTTTAATATTTAATCATTTCTGCCCTCCAAATTCATATTCATTATATAAATAGGCCCGTTTTAATTTTGTTTGGCTTGCTGTTCCAAATAAAATGTAATATTTATGCAAATAGATACACTGGGATATGACTAAAGAGTTCATCATTTTTTCACGAATAGACAGGTATTTTCCTTTCACAGCAGCAAGAGCTTCTCTATTTTTGCTAACTTCCTATTAAAATGTATTGTAGTGAGCCTCTTTGATTGTAGGCCTAGTGAAGCTTTGATTGGCTAACAAAAACAATCATGTGTGAAGGCGCCTGTCTTTATGGGGTGCATTGTCATAAAAACAACTTTTAAAAGTAGTTTTATTAAATTAAGAATTTGAAATATCGTGGTATATCCGTGTATGCAGCAATGTAACATGGATATTTTCATTTTTTTTTAAATAGGCCTGTAATTTTTTACTTATGAATACTCACACAAGTAATCAAATACTAATGTCTGTTCAGATATTAAAATATGTCAATAACTGTGCCCATCCCCAGTTGAGAGTAAACAACCTAAGTACAGGAGTGTTCTCGCTGAAGGTTGAGAGTTGCCCTGAATGGAGACTGAAGGTTGAGAGTTGGCAATTTAGCTCATTGCCCTGAATGGAGGCTGAAGGTTGAGAGTTGGCAATTTAGCTCATTGCCCTGAATAGAGGCTGAAGGTTGAGAGTTGGCAATTTAGCTCATTGCCCTGAATGGAGGCTGAAGATTGAGAGTTGGCAATTTAGCTCATTGCCCTGAATGGAGGCTGAAGATTGAGAGTTGGCAATTTAGCTCATTGCCCTGAATGGAGGCTGAAGATTGAGAGTTGGCAATTTAGCTCATTGCCCTGAATGGAGGCTGAAGATTGAGAGTTGGCAATTTAGCTCATTGCCCTGAATGGAGGCTGAAGATTGAGAGTTGGCAATTTAGCTCATTGCCCTGAATGGAGGCTGAAGGTTGAGAGTTGGCAATTTAGCTCATTGCCCTGAATGGAGGCTGAAGGTTGAGAGTTGGCAATTTAGCTCATTGCCCTGAATGGAGGCTGAAGGTTGAGAGTTGGCAATTTAGCTCATTGCCCTGAATGGAGGCTGAAGATTGAGAGTTGGCAATTTAGCTCATTGCCCTGAATGGAGGCTGAAGATTGAGAGTTGGCAATTTAGCTCATTGCCCTGAATGGAGGCTGAAGATTGAGAGTTGGCAATTTAGCTCATTGCCCTGAATGGAGGCTGAAGGTTGAGAGTTGGCAATTTAGCTCATTGCCCTGAATGGAGGCTGAAGATTGAGAGTTGGCAATTTAGCTCATTGCCCTGAATGGAGGCTGAAGATTGAGAGTTGGCAATTTAGCTCATTGCCCTGAATGGAGGCTGAAGATTGAGAGTTGGCAATTTAGCTCATTGCCCTGAATGGAGGCTGAAGGTTGAGAGTTGGCAATTTAGCTCATTGCCCTGAATGGAGGCTGAAGGTTGAGAGTTGGCAATTTAGCTCATTGCCCTGAATGGAGGCTGAAGATTGAGAGTTGGCAATTTAGCTCATTGCCCTGAATGGAGGCTGAAGATTGAGAGTTGGCAATTTAGCTCATTGCCCTGAATGGAGGCTGAAGATTGAGAGTTGGCAATTTAGCTCATTGCCCTGAATGGAGGCTGAAGATTGAGAGTTGGCAATTTAGCTCATTGCCCTGAATGGAGGCTGAAGGTTGAGAGTTGGCAATTTAGCTCATTGCCCTTAATGGAGGCTGAAGTGCAGAGAGTTGATAGCCATCAACGAGACTGGCTTAACTATAATATATTCCGCTTAGCAGAACGTTTTGGGATTTGAACCCACTATCCTGCCGTTACAAGTGCCAGGCTCTACCAACTGAGCTGCAGAGGACCCCTGTTACTCATTTAATCAGCCAGCCAATTAGCCAATCTACAAACCATTTAGACTGCGAGTCAGCTAACCAGCTAGGCCTCCAGCCAGCCAGCAGCACTAAGTGAAAGTAAGATGACTGATACTGACTTAGCTTAGTACTCTCTCTTAGTGGTGCTGGTAGACTGGGTGCCTGAAAGGTTCGCAGACTGACTAAATGGTTGACTGGCAGGCTGTCTGGTTGGTTGGTCGACTGGCAGGTTGACTGTGATTGACTGGTTAGCAGGCTGTCTGTCTGGCTAGTTTGTTGGCTGTCTGGTTGACTTGCTGGCTGGTTAGCAGGCTGGCTAACTGGCTGGCCTGTTGGATATCCCAGGAGGCAGCTGGTGTTTGCCCAGGAAGCAGGCTGTCTGCTGGGGCCACTGATGTGGTTCTCCTTCCCCATGGAGGTCCTCCACCACGCCTAGTCTATGTCTGCTTCCTCACCACCAGCCCTTCATCTGGAAACACGCTGCCTCTCTCTCTGTCTCTGTCTCTCTGTCTCTCTGTCTCTCTGTCTCTCTCTCTCTCTCTCTCTCTCTCTCTGTCTCTGTCTCTCTGTCTCTCTGTCTCTCTGTCTCTCTGTCTCTCTGTCTCTCTCTCTCTCTCTCTCTCTCTCTCTCTCTCTCTCTCTCTCTCTCTCTGTCTCTCTGTCTCTCTCTCTTTCTCTTTTATATATATATATATATATATGAAGGGACTTTTCTCTCTCTCATGAAATTACTTTTCTCCACTGAGCTGATAACCTAAAAGTTCATTGAGATTCAGACACTTCCTAAAAGAGGGTGTTTTGGACTCCTGTCATCAGATTTGGGGTGAGATCTTTGAGTTGAGTAGCTCCGACCCCTGAGCCTTAGGCTACCCCACACCAGGGGTTCACCAGTGTTGATGTGGGCACTAGTGTTATTTTTGGGGGGGGGGCTGTTTCCATCAGGAGGGTGTCGTTAAAGACTTGGGGTGAGGTGAGAGGTTAAAGGTGAGCCGGATCAACAACCTCTGCATCATCAAGACCGTTGCTTTGTGAGAAGGTGTTAACAGTTAGCCATCTCAGTTGGAAGTTCTCCATTAGTGTTTTTGTGGTTAGTGTGGTGGGGAGTAACATTATTTTAACTTGATGTGAGTTGAGGCCTTCACTTTTTGCAAATGATACCTTGGCAGCTGAGAGGTATGAAATAGGTTGTGTGTGAATCTGTTTCCAGGAAACTGGCCTGATATATTCCATTTGTGAATCACCTCAACTCCCATTTGAAGTGACTTCATCATCGCAGTTCTCACAAGCGTCTCGATCAACAGCCAGTCCAGTGTGCATTCTGAACACTCAAAAGTGTGGTTGAAGAATAGCACACCTTTCCCTTTCCTTGAACTGTTGAAGGACGGGACTCAACCTGCGTGCCAAACAGGACACAGGCAAATTGTTGGTGTTGTTTTTAGGGGGGGGGGGACTGCCTGGCTGTACAAAGGCACCGTAGTCTGAGGAAGTGAGGTCACTGTGAAATCCCTGGGTCATATTCATTAGGGGAAACGGTAGCAAAACCTTTTGCAACTTGAAACTTTAAGCACCCCTTGTTTTTCTGCCTAGTGCATTTGGTGACCGCGTGGGGGAGTTTGGTGACCGAGTGGGGGAGTTTGGTGACCGAGTGGGGAGTTTGGTGACCGCGTGGGGAGTTTGGTGACCGCGTGGGGAGTTTGGTGACCGCGTGGGGGAGTTTGGTGACCGCGTGGGGAGTTTGGTGGCCGCGTGGGGAGTTTGGTGGCCGCGTGGGGAGTTTGGTGGCCGCGTGGGGGAGTTTGGTGGCCGTGAGTTTGGTGGCCGCGTGGGGGAGTTTGGTGGCCGCGTGGGGGTATGTTTGGTGGCCGTGGGGGGGAGTTTGGTGGCCGAGTTTGGTGGCCGCGTGGGGGAGTTTGGTGGCCGCGAGTTTGGTGGCCGCGTGGGGGAGTTTGGTGACCGGTGGGGAGTTTGGTGACCGCGTGGGGAGTTTGGTGACCGCTTGGGGAGTTTGGTGACCGCGTGGGGGAGTTTGGTGACCGCGTGGGGGAGTTTGGTGACCGCGTGGGGGAGTTTGGTGACCGCTTGGGGGAGTTTGGTGACCGCTTGGGGGAGTTTGGTGACCGCTTGGGGGAGTTTGGTGAAGTTTGGTGACCGCTTGGTGGCTGCGTGGGGGAGTTTGGTGACCGCGTGGGGGAGTTTGGTGACCGCGTGGGGGAGTTTGGTGACCGCGTGGGGGAGTTTGGTGACCGCGTGGGGGAGTTTGGTGACCGCTTGGGGGAGTTTGGTGACCGCTTGGGGAGTTTGGTGACCGCTTGGGGAGTTTGGTGACCGCGTGGGGAGTTTGGTGACCGCGTGGGGAGTTTGGTGACCTCGTGGGGAGTTTGGTGACCTCGTGGGGGAGTTTGGTGACCGTGGGGAGTTTGGTGGCCGCGTGGGGGAGTTTGGTGGCCGCGTTGGTGGCCGCGTGGGGAGTTTGGTGGCCGCGTGGGGGAGTTTGGTGGCTGCGTGGGGGAGTTTGGTGGCTGCGTGGGGGAGTTTGGTGGCCGCGTGGGGGAGTTTGGTGACCGCTTGGGGGAGTAGTATAAACCTATCCTAAGGGGATACACAGACACACAGCGGCAACCGTTTCAACCTGAGACCACATAGCGAACACACACACACACACCACACACACATGTGGGTGTAGTTATCCTTTAATGCAGGTGGCACCAGCCAGAGACCCTTGTTTGGTTAGCGGTGTTTCTGTACTCATGAGATTGCAGAGTTTTCTAAGCAAATGGCCACTGGGTTGATGCAAATAGTCATGGTATCATTCTGCCAGGTAGGTAGCAGATAGGCTGCTTTGTAGTTAACATTAAATTGAGAAGGTTTTGGAAAAGCCTTTCCATCT
The DNA here is from genome assembly GCF_021184085.1 of Oncorhynchus gorbuscha. Lineage (NCBI taxonomy): Eukaryota > Metazoa > Chordata > Actinopteri > Salmoniformes > Salmonidae > Oncorhynchus > Oncorhynchus gorbuscha. The sequence goes on from NW_025747588.1 coordinate 42,590, forward strand.
ACCGGCAGATGGTTATCATTAGCATCATCGCTAACGGCTACACTAAGTGTAGACTAGACATAAGAGCACCACAACACAGACAGGCATTCCTGAGCCCTTTCAGAAAGATGCAAGAAATTACTAATCAATGATTTTATTTTACCTTTATTTAACTAGGCAAGTCAGTTAAAGAACAAATTCTTATTTTCAATGACGGTCTAGGAACAGTGGGTTAACTGCCTGTTCAGGGGCAGAACGACAGATTTGTACCTTGTCAACTCGGGGGTTTGAACTTGCAACTAGTCCAACGCTCTAACCACTAGGCTACCCTGCCAACCCCGCTACCCTGATGCAATTTTTTCATGTCTTGTGAGTCACATGGGCAATTTTTAAGGAATGTTCTAGTAAGTTCAATACATTTTTGGAGTATTGTTTAATTGGGGTTTAATGTCTGGATTCCACGCTTGGTGCAAACGCAGATGTTTTTTTCTAGGGCCCTATTTGTGTGTGAGTCTTAATGGGTGTGTGGTGGTGTAACTGTCACTGACTTCCTGTTCAGTGTAAGGTGAGACCTGAGAGATCAGGTGACTTCCTGATGTTGTGAGCTGTGTTGTCCACGTGTGACTGACCTCACACGCTCTCTCTCTTATCTCTATCTAGGGTTGCAGCGGCGACAACCAACAGGCACATGCAGGATGAGGAGGCGGAGCTGAAGCTCAGCTGACCCCACCCATTTAGTGTGACCTACCCTCACCCATCCAGCCAGCCGAGCCCATGTTCTCTCCAGAGCAGGAAAATATCTCCCCCTCCTCCACCTCCTCCTCCAAAGTGCCAGTGAAATATGGGGAGCTCATGGTGCTGGGGTAAGGAGCCAACCACATTATAACACTTCACCACTTAGTTACAAACTCAGATCTGTTCCTCTATGTTGATGATACTCAGATACTTATGGCTGTTCCTCTATGTTGATGATACTCAGATACTTATGGCTGTTCCTCTATGTTGATGATACTAACTCAGATGCTTATGGCTGTTCCTCTATGTTGATGATACTAACTCAGATACTTATGGCTGTTCCTCTATGTTGATGATACTCAGATGCTTATGGCTGTTCCTCTATGTTGATGATACTCAGATACTTATGGCTGTTCCTCTATGTTGATGATACTCAGATGCTTATGGCTGTTCCTCTATGTTGATGATACTCAGATACTTATGGCTGTTCCTCTATGTTGATGATACTAACTCAGATGCTTATGGCTGGTCCTCTATGTTGATGATACTAACTCAGATGCTTATGGCTGTTCCTCTATGTTGATGATACTCAGATACTTATGGCTGTTCCTCTATGTTGATGATACTAACTCAGATACTTATGGCTGTTCCTCTATATTGATGATACTAACTCAGATACTTATGGCTGTTCCTCTATATTGATGATACTAACTCAGATACTTATGGCTGTTCCTCTATGTTGATGATACTAACTCAGATACTTATGGCTGTTCCTCTATGTTGATGATACTAACTCAGATTGCTTATGGCTGTTCCTCTAGGTTGATGATACTAACCTAGATACTTATGGCTGTTCCTCTATGTTGATGATACTCAGATGCTTATGGCTGTTCCTCTATGTTGATGATACTAACTCAGATGCTTATGGCTGTTCCTCTATGTTGATGATACTAACTCAGATTGCTTATGGCTGTTCCTCTATGTTGATGATACTAACTCAGATTGCTTATGGCTGTTCCTCTATGTAGATGATACTCAGATGCTTACTTCCTCTAACTCAGATGCTTATGGCTGTTCCTCTATGTAGATGATACTCAGATGCTTATGGCTGTTCCTCTATGTAGATGATACTCAGATGCTTATGGCTGTTCCTCTATGTTGATGATACTCAGATACTTATGGCTGTCCCTCTATGTTGATGATACTCAGATACTTATGGCTGTTCCTCTATGTTGATGATACTCAGATACTTATGGCTGTCCCTCTATGTTGATCAAATCAAACTTTATTTGTTACATGCACGGAATACAAAAAGTGTAGACTTTACCATGAAATGCTTACTTACAGTTGGGTAGCTTGGATAAAAACGTGCCCAAATTAAGCCGTAGAAGCTAGAATATGCATGTAATTAGTACATTTGGATAGAAAACACTCTGAAGTTTCTAAATCTGTTTGAATGATGTCTGTGAGTATAACAGAACTCATATGGCAGGCCAAAAAACTGAGAAAAAATCCAACCAGGAAGTGGGAAATCTGAGGTTTGTATACAGGGTGATATTAGTTATGTTTCACTTCCCAATGCTTCCACTGTTTTGAGGATTCTACTTTAAAGGAGGGGCTCATAAGGGCTCTTTGAGTGAGTGGTCTGGCAGAGTGCCACAGCCTCGGTCTGGCGCGCCACGTGAAAGGTAGCTACGTTCCACTTCATTTGTACAGACAAAGGAATTGTCCGGTTGGAACATGAATGAAGTTTTATGTTAACATCCTAAAGATTGATTCCATACTTAGGTTGGCATGTTTCTACGGGCTGTAACGGAACTTTTGGAACTTTTCGTCCGACGTTCGGTGCGACCTGAACGCGCTTTTGGATTTGTTTTCCAAACGCCCTAACAAAAGAAGATATTTGGACATAACTGATGGACATTATCGAACAAATCAAACATTTATGGTGGAACTGGGATTCCTGGGAGTGCATTTTGATGAAGATCGTCAAAGGTAAGTGAATATTTAAACTGCTATTTCTGAGTAATGTTGACTACCCAATGACTACCCAATATGACGGGTGTCTTTTTGGCTGCTTTGTTGTCTAAAGGCTGTACTCAGATTACTGCATGGTTTGCTTTCTCCGTAAAGTTTTTTTTAAATCTGACACGACAGTTGCATTAAGGAGAAGTTTTCAAGCCCTGCCAAATCTGACGAGCGTCAGAGCCGGTGTAGTAGGATTCAATCTTAACCGGTCTAGGACACAGCTCAGCTAACGGACCCCGCCCCCCCGCAATAAATCGTTGTTTTTTTCCATAATGTCCATTACTAGTGTCCAATTAGCACGTTTCGTTCACATGTCCAAAAGCTGCCGCTGGTCCAGGCGAACTCGGACAAAAACTTCAAAAAGTTATTTTCCAGGTCGAATAAACTGGTCAAACTAAGTAGAGAATCAATCTTCAGGATGTTATTATCATATATATCCAATAATGTTCCAACCGGAGCATTCGTTTTTGTCTACAGAGTAATGGAACGCAAGGAGATATAATGACTACTGCGTGTATCCAGGAACTGGCATTCTGCCTGACCAGTGACTCAAATAGCTGCTATCCGGTCCCACATCCCACTATAGGCTTCATTCCACGTTCTACTGACTGTTGACATCTAGTGGAAGGCGTAGGAAGTGCGAACAGATCCATATCTTATTTGGATGTGATTAGGCGATGACTTGAAAATCAACCAGCCCCAGAATTTCCACTTCCTGTTTGGAAGTTTGCCTGCCCTATGAGTTCTGTTATACTCACAGACATAATTCAAACAGTTTTAGAAACTTCAGAGTGTTTTCTATCCAATAGTTATAATAATATGCATATATTAGCAATCTAGGATAGAGTAGCAGGCAGTTCACTATGGGCACGCAATTCATCCAAAAAGTGAAAATGCTGCCCCCTAACCCTAAAAGGTTAATACTATATTGACGCTTTGCTTGTGTGATGGTTCATCTGGGGGCATAGCATGATTTCTTCGAAGCGTCCAGATTACTGACCCGCTCCTTGAAAGCAGCAGGTCTAGCCTTTAGCTTCGATGCAGATATTGCCTGTAATCCATGGCTTCTGGTTGGGATATGTACGTACGGTCACTATGGAGACGGTCACTGTGGGAACAATGTCGTCGATGCACTTATTGATGAAGCCGATGACTGAGGTGGTATATATTCCAGTCTGTGCAAGCAACTGGATGATACGAACTCAGATACTTATGGCTGTTCCTCTACGTTGATGATGACGTTGCTTCCTAGTCTCTTCGAGGTGGTTATTGTGGGTGGGGTTGTGTTTAAAAGCACATGCAAGCACGCACACACGTGTGTTTTTGTGTACCTGCGTATGTTTGTGTGTGCTGACTCACTGTTTCCTGGTCTCCAGGCTGTCAGGTAGATGATTATAACAGTAGTGTTGGTCTCCAGGGAGATGATTATAACAGTAGTGTTGGTCTCCAGGGAGATGATTATAACAGTAGTGTTGGTCTCCAGGGAGATGATTATAACAGTAGTGTTGGTCTCCAGGGAGATGATTATAACAGTAGTGTTGGTCTCCAGGAAGATGATTATAACAGTAGTGTTGGTCCTGGTCTCCAATGGAAAACAGTGATGAGATATCAGCAGAGCTGGATCACACACACTCATAGCTTAAACCTATCTGTAAATCTAGCCTTTGTACTCATGGGGACCTGGGAAATACTTTGGGGGATTTCCAGTACCCACAAAGATAACACACACACACACACACACACAAAAAAAAACACACACACACACACACACACACACACACACACACACACACACACACACACACACACACACACACAAAAAATACAGGCATGTCTGTGAACTCACAGCAACTCCCCCTGCCTGCTCTAGGAACACTTCTTGCTTCCAACATGGCATCCTATCCCTTTGTTTATCTCTCTCTCTCTGTCTGTCTCTTTAGGTACAATGGCTCTCTCCCCAACGGTGATCGAGGCAGGAGGAAAAGCCGTTTCAGTCTGTCTAAGAGACCCAAGGCTAATGGGGTCAAACCCAGCACAGTGCACGCTGCCTGCACCGCACAGGCAGCTAAGGTAAGACACCCACACACACACACCCCTACCAGTATCTCTTGTTGTGATGTGTGTGTTTTGTCTTATATTTGTATTTTTAATTCCAGCACCCTGTCCTTGCAGGAGGCCTTTCTGCAGGGGGCCTTTCTACCCTGGCCCTGCAGGGGGCCTTTCTACCCTGGCCCTGCAGGGGGCCTTTCTACCCTGTCCCTGCAGGAGGCCTTTCTACCCTGTCCCTGCAGGAGGCCTTTCTACCCCCCTGCAGGAGGCCTTTCTACCCTGTCCCTGCAGGAGGCCTTTCTACCCTGTCCCTGCAGGAGGCATTTCTACCCTGTCCCTGCAGGAGGCATTTCTACCCTGTCCCTGCAGGAGGCATTTCTACCCTGTCCCTGCAGGAGGCATTTCTACCCTGTCCCTGCAGGAGGCATTTCTACCCTGTCCCTGCAGGAGGCCCTACCCTGTCCCTGCAGGAGGCATTTCTACCCTGTCCCTGCAGGAGGCATTTCTACCCTGTCCCTGCAGGAGGCATTTCTACCCTGTCCCTGCAGGAGGCATTTCTACCCTGTCCCTGCAGGAGGCATTTCTACCCTGTCCCTGCAGGAGGCATTTCTACCCTGTCCCTGCAGGAGGCATTTCTACCCTGTCCCTGCAGGAGGCATTTCTACCCTGTCCCTGCAGGAGGCATTTCTACCCTGTCCCTGCAGGAGGCATTTCTACCCTGTCCCTGCAGGAGGCATTTCTACCCTGTCCCTGCAGGAGGCATTTCTACCCTGTCCCTGCAGGAGGCATTTCTACCCTGTCCCTGCAGGAGGCATTTCTACCCTGTCCCTGCAGGAGGCCTTTCTACCCTGTCCCGGCAGGAGGCCTTTCCTTGCAGGAGGCCCCCTGTCCTTGCAGGAGGCCTTTCTACCCTGTCCCTGCAGGAGGCCTTTCTACCCTGCCCTGCAGGAGGCCTTTTACCCTGTCCCTGCAGGAGGCCTTTTACCCTGTCCCTGCAGGAGGCCTTTACCCTGTCCCTGCAGGAGGCCTTTCTCCCCTGTCCCTGCAGGAGGCCTTTGTGTCCTTTGTTAGGCCGTCGTTGTATACAAGATTTTTTTCTTAACTGACTTGACTAGTTAAATAAAGGTAATTTTAAAAAACGTGTAATTCAATTAAAAACCTACACACAACACCATAACACTCCTGCCTTGGTTAACAGTGGAAGTATGTGAACCATGCCTTTACGAACACACGGAACACCCTGGCTGTTTACGGCAGAGTTCAGTGTGAACTGACCAATGAAGGGCAGCAGAGAGATGTCCTACAAAGTGTGTGTGTCCTTGGAAACACATGTCTGTCTCTTAATTAAGTCTTTAAACAGGCCTGTTAAACCATGAGGCTGGGATTGTTGGGGACCATTTGGATGTGTGTGTGTGTGTGTGTGTGTGTGTGTGTGTGTGTGTGTGTGTGTGTGTGTGTGTGTGTGTGTGTGTGTGTGTGTGTGTGTGTGTGTGTGTGTGTGTGTGTGTGTGTGTGTGTGTGTGTGTGTGTGTGTGTGTGTGTGTGTGAGAGAGAGAGAGACACGTTTAGAACGCTACTTAGCAGATAGAAATATAACAAAAAGAGCTGAGGACAGAACCTTCTCTGTTCAACATTTCTATACTGATCGTTCCTCATTTCTCCATTTCTCCGTCCTCCCTCCCTGTCTCTGTCCCTCCCTCCCTCTGTCCCTCCCTCCTTCTCTCTGTCCCTCCCTCCCTGTCTCTGTCCCCCCTCCCGTCCCCCTCCCTCTGTCCCCCCCTCCCCCCCTCCCCTCCAGGCTATCAGCAACAAGGACCAACACAGCATCTCCTACACGTTATCCAGAGGTCAGACTGTGGTGGTGGAATATACTCATGATAACAGCACAGACATGTTCCAGGTAACTACAAACTCATCCTTCTGGGCCCAGTTGCAGAAAACATCCTTAAGGACATTTTCTCTTAAACGTTCCTTCACTTTTAAGTCAGTTAGACAAAAAAAAACATTTTAAGGCAAATTTCCCCTCTTAAATGAAGTGAAAAAGTTTTGGGTGTCCGTGAGGTCTCTTTCTAAGTGCTTCATTCAGTATGGATATCAATGTAAACAGCGTTTTGTGGAGGGGACTGTTGCTTTCATTTGCCCACCAGCAGATGTGCAACTTAGTAGTGTTTCTGTTGTCTATACAAAATCCTCAGATATCAGTTAAATGATCCTACCTTTAAAAGCATAGATATACATTATAGTCGTATCAAGTGTAGGGTGTTATTTAGTCTGGATCATCAGGGTAAAGCACATCTGGAACGTTCTGTCTTCTGGGCTCCTTTCTGTTTTAAACAATAAGCCTGACCCCAGATCATCCCATGTTTGAGAGGGGATGGGGGGGAGAGGGGATGGGGGGACCTGTTAGGGCAGATCTGAGATTGTTACACTGCTTTGGTGCTCTTCACTCTTTCTACATGGTTTCTAAAACTTAGGGGGTGGGGTGAGAGGGATTACTTAACCTATCCTAGGTATTCCTTAAAGAGGTGGGGTTTCAGGTGTCTCCGGAAGGTGGTGATTGACTCCCGCTGTCCTGGCGTCGTGAGGGAGTTTGTTCCACCATTGGGGGCCAGGGCAGCGAACAGTTTTGACTGGGCTGAGCGGGAGCTGTACTTCCTCAGTGGTAGGGAGGCGAGCAGGCCAGAGGTGGATGAACGCAGTGCCCTTGTTTGGGTGTAGGGCCTGATCAGAGCCTGGAGGTACTGAGGTGCTGCCCCTCACCGCTCCGCAGGCAAGCACCATGGTCTTGTAGCGGATGCGAGCCAACTGGAAGCCAGTGGAGAGAACGGAGGAGCTGGGTGACGGAGAGAACTTGGGAAGGTTGAACACCAGACGGGCTGCGGCGTCTGGATGAGTTGAAGGGGTTTAATGGCACAGGCAGGAGCCCAGCCAACAGCGTAGTTGCAGTAATCCAGACGGGAGATGACAAGTGCCTGGATTAGACCTGCGCGCTTCCTGTGTGAGGCAGGGTCGTACTCTGATGTTGTAGAGCATGAACCTACAGGAACGGGCCACCGCCTTGATGTTAGTTGAGAACGACAGGGTGTTGTCCAGGATCACGCCAAGGTTCTTGGCGCTCTGGGAGGAGGACACAATGGAGTTGTCAACCGTGATGGCGAGATCATGGAAACGGGCAGTCCTTCCCCGGGAGGAAGAGCAGCCCGTCTTCCTAAGCCGAGGTTCAGCTTGAGGTGGTGATCCGTCATCCACACTGGGATATGTCTGCCAGACATGCAGAGATGCGATTCCGCCACCTGGTCATCAGAAGGGGGAAAGGAGAAGATTAATTGTGTGTCGTCTGCATAGCAATGATAAGAGAGACCATGTGAGGTTATGACAGAGCCAAGTGACTTGGTGTATAGCGAGAATAGGAGAGGGCCAAGAACAGAGCTCCCTGGGGGACACCAGTGGTGAGAGCGCGTGGTGAGGAGACAGATTCTCGCCACGCCACCTGGCAGGAGCGACCTGTCAGGTAGGACGAACTAAGCGTGGGCCGCGCCGGAGATGCCCAACTCGGAGAGGGTGGAGAGGAGGATCTGATGGTTCAAGGTATCGAAGGCAGCCGATAGATCTAGAAGGATGAGAGCAGAGGAGAGAGAGTTAGCTTTAGCAGTGCGGAGCGCCTCCTGATACAGAGGAGAGCAGTCTCAGTTGAATGACTAGTCTTGAAACCTGACTGATTTGGATCAAGAAGGTCATTCAGAGAGAGATAGCGGAGAGCTGGCCAAGGACGGCACGTTCAAGAGTTTTGGAGAGAAAAAGAAAGAAGGGATACTGGTCTGTAATTGTTGACATCGGAGGGATCGAGTGTAGGTTTTTTCAGAAGGGGTGCAACTCTCGCTCTCTTGAAGACGGAAGGGACGTAGCCAACGGTCAGGGATGAGTTGATGAGCGAGGTGAGGTAAGGGGGAAGGTCTCCGGA
>NW_025747589.1:0-17500 GCF_021184085.1 Oncorhynchus gorbuscha
TAGGTCCGTGTTCTCATCTTTCAGAAGGGGATACTAGGTCCGTGTTCTCATCTTTCAGAAGGGGATACTAGGTCCGTGTTCTCATCTTTCAGAAGGGGATACTAGGTCCGTGTTCGCATCTTTCAGAAGGGGATACTAGGTCCGTGTTCTCATCTTTCAGAAGGGGATACTAGGTCCGTGTTCTCATCTTTCAGAAGGGGATACTAGGTCCGTGTTCGCATCTTTCAGAAGGGGATTGTCATGCAGGTGAAAGAGGACCCAAAAGCGACTTAACAGAAACAGAGTTTATTTAAGTCCAAACAGGGAATAACAGAAATCCTCTAGTCTGTAGAGGGGAATAACTGGAGAAGCGGCCACAGACTGCAGGTCGCTTCGGGTAGGCGCAGGCCGTAGTAGACAGAGACACCTGCTCACACGCAGCATCTGATGAAGGCAAAAAACACGACAGGACAGGGCGATACACAATCACAGCAAAAACACGACAGGACAGGGCGAAACGCAATCACAGCATGGTGAATACTAAACAAGGAACCGACGGGACAGGAACGGAACACAAAGGAATAAATAGGGACTCTAATCAGGGGAAAGGATCGGGAACAGGTGTGGGAAGACTAAATGATGATTAGGGGAATAGGAACAGCTGGGAGCAGGAACGGAACGATAGAGAGAGGAGAGAGAGGGAGGGGGAGAGAGAGGGATAGAAAAAGGGAACGAACCTAATAAGACCAGCAGGGGGAAACGAACAGAAGGAAAAGCAAAATGACAAGATGATATAAGACAAAACATGACAGTACCCCCACTCACCGAGCGCCTCCTGGCGCTCTCGAGGAGGAACACTGGCGGCAACGGAGGAAATCATAGATCAAACGGTCCAGCACGTCCCGAGAAAGAACCCAACTCCTCTCCTCAGGACCGTAACGAAAAACGATAAAAAGGGAAACTAGGGTACTACTCTAAAAAAAAAAATGAGAACTAGGGACAGACTGAGACACAGCAAGGGCAGGAACAAGAACAGGAGAGATGCGATGGCAGGGAACAGACTGAGACCCAGCAAGACCAGGAGCAGAAGCAGAAAAAAATTACCAGACTTCTTCTGCGCGCAGTCTGAACACGCAGCCACGAAACGGCGCGTGTCACGCTCCTGAGTCGGCCACCAAAAGCGCTGGCGAATAGACGCAAGAGTGCCTCGAACACCGGGATGACCAGCTAACTTGGCAGAGTGAGCCCACTGAAGAACAGCCAGACGAGTGGAAACAGGAACGAAAAGGAGGTTACTAGGACAAGCGCGCGGCGACGCAGTGTGCGTGAGTGCTTGCTTAACCTGTCTTTCAATTCCCCAGACTGTCAACCCGACAACACGCCCATAAGGAAGAATCCCCTCGAGATCAGTAGAAGCCACAGAAGAACTAAACAGACGGGATAAGGCATCAGGCTTGGTGTTCTTGCTACCCGGACGGTAAGAAATCACAAACTCGAAACGAGCGAAAAACAACGCCCAACGAGCTTGACGGGCATAAAGTCGTTTGGCAGAACGGATGTACTCAAGGTTCTTATGGTCTGTCCAAACGACAAAAGGAACGGTCGCCCCCTCCAACCACTGTCGCCATTCGCCTAGGGCTAAGCGGATGGCGAGCAGTTCACGGTTACCCACATCATAGTTGCGCTCAGATGGCGACAGGCGATGAGAAAAATAAGCGCAAGGATGAACCTTATCGTCAGACTGGAAGCGCTGGGATAGAATGGCTCCCACGCCTACCTCTGAAGCGCCAACCTCGACAATGAATTGTCTAGTGACGTCAGGAGTAACGAGGATAGGAGCGGACGTAAAACGTTCTTTTAGAAGATCAAAAGCTCCCTGGGCGGAACCGGACCACTTAAAACACGTCTTGACAGAAGTAAGAGCTGTGAGAGGGCAGCAACTTGACCGAAATTACGAATGAAACGCCGATAGAAATTAGCGAAACCTAAAAAGCGCTGCAACTCGACACGTGACCTTGGAACGGGCCAATCACTGACAGCTTGGACCTTAGCGGAATCCATCTGAATGCCTTCAGCGGAAATAACGGAACCGAGAAAAGTAACGGAGGAGACATGAAAAGAGCACTTCTCAGCCTTTACGTAGAGACAATTCTCTAAAAGGCGCTGTAGAACACGTCGAACGTGCTGAACATGAATCTCGAGTGACGGAGAAAAAATCAGGATATCGTCAAGATAGACAAAAACAAAAATGTTCAGCATGTCTCTCAGAACATCATTAACTAATGCCTGAAAAACAGCTGGCGCATTGGCGAGACCGAACGGCAGAACCCGGTACTCAAAATGCCCTAACGGAGTGTTAAACGCCGTTTTCCACTCGTCCCCCTCTCTGATGCGCACGAGATGGTAAGCGTTACGAAGGTCCAACTTAGTAAAGCACCTGGCTCCCTGCAGAATCTCGAAGGCTGATGACATAAGGGGAAGCGGATAACGATTCTTAACCGTTATGTCATTCAGCCTCGATAATCCACGCAGGGGCGCAGAGTACCGTCCTTCTTCTTAACAAAAAGAACCCCGCCCCGGCCGGAGAAGAAGAAGGCACTATGGTACCGGCGTCAAGAGACACAGACAAATAATCCTCGAGAGCCTTACGTTCGGGAGCCGACAGAGAGTATAGTCTACCTCGAGGAGGAGTGGTCCCCGGAAGGAGATCAATACTACAATCATACGACCGGTGAGGAGGAAGGGAGTTGGCTCGGGACCGACTGAAGACCGTGCGCAGATCATGATATTCCTCCGGCACTCCTGTCAAATCGCCAGGTTCCTCCTGGGAAGTAGGGACAGAAGAAACGGGAGGGATGGCAGACATTAAACACTTCACATGACAAGAAACGTTCCAGGATAGGATAGAATTACTAGACCAATTAATAGAAGGATTATGACATACTAGCCAGGGATGACCCAAAACAACAGGTGTAAACGGTGAACGGAAAATCAAAAAAGAAATAGTCTCACTGTGGTTACCAGATACTGTGAGGGTTAAAGGTAGTGTCTCAAATCTGATACTGGGAAGATGACTACCATCTAAGGCAAACATGGGCGTAGGCTTGTCTAACGGTCTGAAAGGAATGTTATGTTTCCGAACCCATGCTTCGTCCATGAAACAACCCTCAGCCCCAGAGTCAATCAAGGCACTGCATGTAGCACCCCGAACCGGTCCAGCGTAGATGGACCGACATAGTAGTACAAGATCTAGATGAAGAGACCAGAGTAGTAGCGCTCACCAGTAGCCCTCCGCTTACTGATGGGCTCTGGCCTCTTACTGGACATGAATTAACAAAATGTCCAGCAACTCCGCAATAGAGGCACAGGCGGTTGGTGATCCTCCGTTCCCTCTCCTTAGTCGAGATGCGAATCCCTCCCAGCTGCATGGGCTCAGTCTCAAAGCCAGAGGAGGGAGATGGTTGCGATGCGGAGCAGGGAAACACCGTTGATGCGAGCTCTCTTCCACGAGCCCGGTGACGAAGATCTACCCGTCGTTCTATGCGGATGGCGAGAGCAATCAAAGAGTCCACATCTGAAGGAACCTCCCGGGAGAGAATCTCATCCTTAACCAATGCGTGGAGTCCCTCCAGAAAACGAGCGAGCAGCGCCGGCTCGTTCCACTCACTAGAGGCAGCAAGAGTGCGAAACTCAATAGAATAATCCGTTATGGACCGTTCACCTTGGCATAAGGAAGCCAGGGCCCTAGAAGCCTCCCTACCAAAAACTGAACGGTCAAAAACCCGAATCATCTCCTCTTTAAAGTTCTGGAACTTGTTAGAGCAATCAGCCCTTGCCTCCCAGATAGCTGTGCCCCATTCTCGAGCCCGGCCAGTAAGGAGTGAAATGACGTAAGCAACCCGAGCTCTCTCTCTAGAGTATGTGTTGGGTTGGAGAGAGAACACAATCTCACACTGCGTGAGAAAGGAGCGGCACTCAGTGGGCTGCCCGGAGTAGCAAGGTGGGTTATTAACCCTAGGTTCTGGAGGCTCGGCAGGCCAGGAAGTAACAGGTGGCACGAGACGTAGACTCTGGAACTGTCCAGAGAGGTCGGAAACCTGAGCGGCCAGGTTCTCCACGGCATGGCGAGCAGCAGACAATTCCTGCTCGTGTCTGCCGAGCATGGCTCCTTGGATCTCGACGGCAGTGTAACGAGCGTCTGAAGTCGCTGGGTCCATTACTTGGTCGGTTCCTTCTGTCATGCAGGTGAAAGAGGACCCAAAAGCGACTTAACAGAAACAGAGTTTATTTAAGTCCAAACAGGGAATAACAGAAATCCTCTAGTCTGTAGAGGGGAATAACTGGAGAAGCGGCCACAGACTGCAGGTCGCTTCGGGTAGGCGCAGGCCGTAGTAGACAGAGACACCTGCTCACACGCAGCATCTGATGAAGGCAAAAAACACGACAGGACAGGGCGATACACAATCACAGCAAAAACACGACAGGACAGGGCGAAACGCAATCACAGCATGGTGAATACTAAACAAGGAACCGACGGGACAGGAACGGAACACAAAGGAATAAATAGGGACTCTAATCAGGGGAAAGGATCGGGAACAGGTGTGGGAAGACTAAATGATGATTAGGGGAATAGGAACAGCTGGGAGCAGGAACGGAACGATAGAGAGAGGAGAGAGAGGGAGGGGGAGAGAGAGGGATAGAAAAAGGGAACGAACCTAATAAGACCAGCAGGGGGAAACGAACAGAAGGAAAAGCAAAATGACAAGATGATATAAGACAAAACATGACAGGGATACTAGGTCCGTGTTCTCATCTTTCAGAAGGGGATACTAGGTCCGTGTTCTCATCTTTCAGAAGGGGATACTAGGTCCGTGTTCTCATCTTTCAGAGAGGTTGGAGGAGCTACCGTGATGCTTCAGCTCTTGGTTCGAGTTCCCTTTCCAACATGTCTCCCTCCTGAACTTCATCAAGCCTCTGATGCAATTATGCTTGATCTTTGTTCTGTGTTTCCGAGATGACTCCGTTTATTATAAGACAGGTTTGTGCTGTAGCTATTGATGTCACAGTCCTATTGACAGACAGCCTCGATGGACCTTGGTCCCGATCTCCTTTGAAAAATATATTTTTTTATCTCAATGAAACAAACCTGGTAAAATTTTATTAATATATTTTTACATGTCTTGAAGATACCTGGTGCTGCAGCAGACTGACTGCATGTTCCCTGTGGCGTGTTCCAAGAGTGTGATGTGCTGTCATCCTCTCTCTCCACACCATGAGGGATGAGCCTAGGCCTGCTCGCCAACACGGACTCTTCTAATTGTCCCCTCAGGGAGCTAATGATATTCCAGCTTCCTCCGAGGAGTCATTTTCCTCTCTTTATCAATCACTAATTTTCTCTCTCTCTCTTTCTCTGTCTCTTTATCACCCCTGACACAATACTTTCAGCTGACAGGCACTGAAATGGAACAAAACACAAATTGTAAGTTTCCATTGTAAAACGTTGCGTGCCCTAGTGAACACGACCCTGACTAAAGCTTTGTGGAAAAACCTTCTCGTTAGCCATTTGTCAGTTTGTCTATATTCATTGCTTGGTTTTCTGAGGGTCCAAACACTTTTGGGCATTTTTTCATTTTTAAGAGTCATTCGTTGTCAGTGTTTTGATATTAGAGTTGCTTCTTTCTTTGGCCACATGGCTGACATTTATTCAGCCCTCTGCAGTATATAACATACTGTAAAGAGGAAATAGTTAAATACTATTCTACCATATAGTTCATGACTTCACACTTCAAGACTTCATACAAATGATACAGTGAAGCAATCGACGCTGGGCGGTCAAGAAACTCGAGATGGTTATGTGCGAGCACACACGACCTTTGGGCGTCGTGCGTATTACCCACAACTCCTCGACTCCACAATATTAAAAAGATACCAGGAAGAAAGGCATCTTCCAACTTCAGAAGTGATCCATAAAAGTGAAACAAGTTAATCTGAGAAAACATTTTGTTTCCGGGAGAAGCGTGAGACTCTAAATGTTTTATTGAGACCAGGCCAAGGGGTATGAGGCACCGGATCGCGACCCATGTAGAAATAGGCTCCCGTTTAACATTTAACAAGCTTTCCAGAGTGATGGAACGTCGAAGAAGGCGACTTGGCCTTCAGGAGAAGGGAATGAAAGGGAATATTAATTCACATCATCACCAGAGATCAAATCCCGCGCCCAGATCTTCTTCTTCCCAAAATGCTGCGAGCCCTTTCAGACGTCGCCAAATATATAGATGTAGAGAAGGTAGAAATGCCTCTATTGTATAGATCATTGAAAAGTTAATGCAGAATCCATTTCTTTGGATTCTGATTCGGATGGCAGATTTGAGTTGAATTGATTTGTGCGTCTCGTACCTTATCTTGGTCCTAGGAGCACATTATTATACTAGGATCTGTGAGGATTGAGACTTTATTAAGAGCAAATAGATGGGCTGGTAAGCTTGACAGCTGTAGATATGACTAATCATCATGTCAACGATGGTATCCGAGAGTGGGATGTACTGTAAAAATGTGTCGGCCCATTTTAGCAATCCTTTATGAGTTTCCACTGACTCAGACTTCATATTTTTAGTGAATTCAGAATGGCTGGCACAACTTGCAATACTGTTGTATTCACACTGTTCCACTTCCATAGAAATCTGCTGGTAGCAGACTTACTTAGTCAACCGTGGCCAAACGAAGTGCAGCCAATCAAATCACGGCATGACTAAGCCAGAAGTCATGGCAGCTGTCAGCATGGTTACGAGGGCCACGCCACAACTACACCAGGCAGTTCATTAGTCGAATAAACAAAGCCTTTTTCATGTCTTTAATCGTTCTGACACTCTACAGAGGCTTTGGTGCACCTTCACTTACACACACACACACACACACACACACACACACACACACACACACACACACACACACACACACACACACACACACACACACACACACACACACACACACACACACACACACACACACACACACACACACACACACACACACACAGGTTTTAGTATTCACTGAGCATCACAGGTTACGGTTGTTCAACTCACTGAAATTAAGAGACATTTAGTTAATTAATGGCAGCAAATTGACATTACACTGGTGTCTGGCCTGGTTTTATCTTGGTCCCCATCAGTACCTAATGACATTTCCATGTATGGCACACGGCCTGGGGAAAATGGCATGGCTTGCTTCCTGTTTTTACAGAGGCAGTGGGATGGTCTCCGGCTGCACAACGCTACCAAGGCAAATACTAAAGGTGACCGCACTGATTGAGGGAGGAAGAGAGGGGTAGAGGGAGGATACAGGAAGGTAGAGGGGGGTAGAGGGAGGATACAGGGACGTAGAGGGAGGATACAGGAAGGTAGAGGGAGGTAGAAGAGGGGGGTAGAGGGTGGATACAAGAAGGTAGAGGGAGGTAGAAGAGGGACGTAGAGGGAGGATACAGGAAGGTAGAGGGAGGTAGAAGAGGGGGGTAGAGGGTGGATACAAGAAGGTAGAGGGAGGTAGAAGAGGGATTTAGAGGGAGGTAGTGGGAGGACAGAGGGACGTAGTGGGAGTAAGAAGGAAGATACAGGGATGATAGAGGGAGGTACAGGGAGGATAGAGGGAGGTAGTGGGAGGATAGAAGGACGTAGAGGGAGGTAGTGGGAGGATAGAGGGATGTAGAAGGAGATAGTGGGTGGATAGAGGGACGTAGAGGGAGAATAGAGGGGGTTAGTGGGAGAATAGAGGGAGGTAGTGGGAGAATAGAGGGAGGTAGTTGCCATGCCAATGATATCAAATCTGTAGGTAGGCAGCCACCTCTCTGTGCTAGTGATGGCTGTTTAACAATCTGATGGCCTTGAGATAGAAGCTGTTTTTCAATCTCTGTCCCAGCTTTGATGCACTTGATGCACCCTCTGGAGAGCCCTGTGGTTGTGGGCGGTGCAGTTGCTATACCAGGCAGTGATACAGCCCGACAGGATACTGACCTTACCTTCTGGATGATAGCTGGGTGAACAGGTAGTGGCTCTGATGGTTATTATCCTTGATGATCTTTTTGGCCTTCCTGTGACATCGGGTGTTGTAGGTGTCCTGGAGGGCAGGTAGTTTGCCCATGATGATGCGTTGTGCAGACTGCACCACCCTCTGGAGAGCCCTGTGATTGCGGGTTTGTGCAGTTGCCGTACCAGGCGGTGATACAGCCCGACAGGATACTCTCAATTGTGCACCTGTAATAGTTAGAGAGGGTATTAGGTGACAAGACACATTTTTTCAGCCTCCTGAGGTTGAATAGGCGCTGTTGCGCCTTCTTCACCACACTGTCTGTGTGTGTGGACCATTACAGTTTGTTTGTGATATGTACAACAAGGAACTTTCCACCTTCTCCACTGCTGTCCTGTCAATGTGGATGGGGGTGCTCCCTTTGCTGTTTCCTGTCCACAATCATCTCTTTTGTTTTGTTGACGTTGAGCGAGAGGCTGTTTTCCTGACACAGGCCCTCACTTACTCCCTGTAGGCTGTTTCGTCGTTGTTGGTAATCAAGTCTACCACTGTAGTGTCATTTGCAAACTTGTTGATTGAGTTGGAGGCATGCATGGCCATGCAGTCGTGGGCAAACATGGAGTACAGGAGAGGGCTGAGAACGCACCCTTGTGGGGCCCCAGTGTTGAGGATCAGCGGAGTGGAGATGTTGTTTCTTACCCTCACCACCTGGGTGCGACCCATCAGGAAGTCCTGGACCAAGTTGCACAGGGCGGGGTCGACACCCAGGGTCTCAAGCTTAATGATGAGTTTGGAGGGTACTATGGGGTTGAATGCTGAGATGTGTACAGGGTACAGGGAGGATACAGGGAGGTAGAGGGAGGATACAGGGAGGTAAAGGGAGGATACAGGGAGGTAGAGGGTGGGTACAGGGAGGTAGAGGGTGGGTACAGGGAGGTAGAGGGTGGGTACAGGGAGGTAGAGGGAGGATACAGGGAGGTAGAGGGAGGATACAGGGAGGTACCCCGACTGACTCCCGAGTGGGGCAGCCGTCTAAGGCACTGCATCTCAGTGCAACAGGCATCACTATAGTACCTGGTTTGAATACAGGCTGTATCACATGATTGGGAGTCCCATAGGGCTGTGCCCAATTGGCCCACTGTCGGCCAGAGTAGTCCGTCATTGTAAATAAGAAATAGTTCTTAACTGACTTGCCTAGTTAAATAAAGGTTAAATAAATAAATAAAAAGGTATAGGGAGGATACAGAAAGGATACAGGGAGGATAGAGGAAGGATACAGAGAGGATAGAGGGAGGATACAGAGAGGATACAGAGAGGATAGAGGGAGGATACAGAGAGGATAGAGGGAGGATACAGAGAGGATACAGGGAGGATACAGAGAGGATAGAGGGAGGATACAGAGAGGATAGAGGGAGGATACAGAGAGGATAGAGGGATGATACAGAGAGGATAGAGGGAGGATACAGAGAGGATACAGGAGAGATACAGAGGATAGAGGGGGATACAGAGAGGATAGAGGGAGGATACAGGGAGGATACAGAGAGGATAGAGGGAGGATACAGAGAGGATAGAGGGATGATACAGAGAGGATAGAGGGAGGATACAGAGAGGATACAGAGAGGATAGAGGGAGGATAGAGGGGGGATACATAGAGGATTGAGGGAGGATACAGAGAGGATACAGAGAGGATACAGAGAGGATAGAGGGAGGATACAGAGAGGATACAGAGAGGATAGAGGGAGGATACAGAGAGGATAGAGGGAGGATACAGAGAGGATACAGAGAGGATAGAGGGAGGATAGAGGGAGGATACAGAGAGTATAGAGGGAGGATACAGAGAGGATAGAGGGAGGATACAGAGAGAATACAGAGAGGATAGAGGGAGGATAGAGGGGGGATACATAGAGGATTGAGGGAGGATACAGAGAGGATACAGAGAGGATACAGAGAGGATACAGGAGGGATACAGAGAGGATAGAGAGAGGATACAGAGAGGATAGAGGGAGGATACAGAGAGGATACAGGAGGGATACAGAGAGGATAGAGGGAGGATAGAGGGGGGATACAGAGAGGATTGAGGGAGGATACAGAGAGGATAGAGGGAGGATATAGAGAGGATACAGAGAGGATAGAGGAAGGATACAGAGAGGATGAGGGAGGATACAGGGAGGATACAGAGAGGATAGAGGGAGGATACAGGGAGGATACAGGGAGGATACAGGAGGGATACAGAGAGGATAGAGGGAGGATAGAGGGAGGATAGAGGGGGGATACAGAGAGGATTGAGGGATGATAGAGGGGGATACAGAGAGGATTGAGGGAGGATATAGAGAGGATAGAGGGAGGATACAAAGAGGATAGAGGGAGGATAGAGGGAGGATAGAGGGGGGATACAGAGAGGATTGAGGGAGGATACAGAGAGGATACAGGGAGGATACAGAGAGGATACAGGGAGGATAGAGGGAGGATACAGAGAGGATACAGAGAGGATAGAGGGAGGATACAGAGAGGATACAGAGAGGATAGAGGGATGATAGATGGGGGATACAGAGAGGATTGAGGGAGGATACAGAGAGGATAGAGGGAGGATACAGAGAGGATAGAGGGAGGATACAGAGAGGATAGAGGGAGGATACAGGGAGGATACAGGAGGGATACAGAGAGGATACAGGGAGGATAGAGGGGGGATACATAGAGGATTGAGGGAGGATACAGAGAGGATAGAGGGAGGATACAGAGAGGATACAGAGAGGATAGAGGAAGGATACAGAGAGGATGAGGGAGGATACAGAGAGGATAGAGGGAGGATACAGGGAGGATACAGGAGGGATACAGAGAGGATAGAGGGGGGATAGAGGGAGGATACAGAGAGGATAGAGGGAGGATACAGAGAGGATAGAGGGAGGATACAGAGAGGATAGAGGGAGGATACAGGGAGGATACAGGAGGGATACAGAGAGGATAGAGGGATGATAGAGGGAGGATAGAGGGGGGATACAGAGAGGATACAGGAGGGATACAGAGAGGATAGAGGGAGGATAGAGGGGGGATACAGAGAGGATTGAGGGAGGATACAGAGAGGATAGAGGGAGGATAGAGGGGGATACAGAGAGGATTGAGGGAGGATATAGAGAGGATAGAGGGAGGATAGAGGGAGGATAGAGGGAGGATACAGAGAGGATTGAGGGAGGATAGAGGGAGGATAGAGGGGGGATACAGAGAGGATTGAGGGAGGATACAGAGAGGATACAGGGAGGATACAGAGAGGATAGAGGAAGGATACAGAGAGGATGAAGGGAGGATACAGAGAGGATAGATTGAGGATACAGAGATGATACAGGGAGGATAGAGGGAGGATACAGAGAGGATAGAGGGAGGATACAGAGAGGATACAGAGAGGATACAGAGAGGATACAGGGAGGATAGAGGGAGGATGGAGGGAGGATACAGGAAGGTTAGAGGGAGGATACAGTGAGGTAGAGGGAGGTGTGCTACTTTTAGAGTTGAGTTCAGTGTTCAGTGATTCAGGGCTCTCTCTCTATCTCTCTCTCTCTCTCTTTATCTTTTTGTCAACATTGTTAGGAGCTGTCGCAGTCTTAGTGAAGTAGAATTCACATCAGTGTAGTGTTTGCAGGCCCTGCGACTTCGGAACCGACCCCACTAAAGTAGTATACAGTGTATCCAGATATGCCTATAACGCGTGTACCGAAATTAATTTCATTACCAACTCATGATCTTTCATGTTGAATCATATAAAAATGTGATCAACAGATTTCACTGCATCATTATTGCATCAACATTGCACTGCATCAATTATGATGTTCTCCTCACACCACACAGTACAGCTCCGCATTCACACAGAAAAGGGAATAGGACATGGAGAGAGGGAAAGGGCAAGAGAGAGGGAGAGAGAAGGAAAGGGCAAGAGAGAGGGAGAGAGAGGGAGAGAGAGGGAGAGAGAAGGAAAGGGCTAGAGAGAGGGAGAGAGAGGGAAAGGGCAAGAGAGAGGAAGAGAGAGGGAGAGAGAGGAGAGAGAAGGAAAGGGCTAGAGAGAGGGAGAGAGAAGGAAAGGGCTAGAGAGGAGGAGAGAGAAGGAAAGGGCTAGAGAGAGGGAGAGAGAATGAAAGGGCTAGAGAGAGGGAGAGAGAAGGAAAGGGCTAGAGAGAGGGAGAGAGAAGGAAATGGCTAGAGAGAGGGAGAGAGAGGGAAAGGGCAAGAGAGAGGGAGAGAGAGGGAAAGGGCAAGAGAGAGGGAGAGAGAGGGAAAGGGCTAGAGAGAGGGAGAGCGAAGGAAAGGGCTAGAGAGAGGGAGAGAGAGGGAAAGGGCAAGAGAGAGGGAGAGAGAGGGAGAGAGAAGGAAAGGGCAAGAGAGAGGGAGAGAGAGGGAGAGAGAAGGAAAGGGCTAGAGCGAGGGAGAGAGAGGGAGAGAGAGGGAGAGAGAAGGAAAGGGCAAGTGAGAGGGAGAGAGAGGGAGAGAGAGGGAAAGGGCTAGAGAGAGGGAGAGAGAGGGAGAGAGAGGGAAAGGGCTAGAGAGAGGGAGAGAGAGGGAGAGAGAGGGAAAGGGCTAGAGAGAGGGAGAGAGAGGGAGAGAGAGGGAAAGGGCTAGAGAGAGGGAGAGAGAGGGAGAGAGTAGGAAAGGGCTAGAGAGAGGGAGAGAGAGGGAGAGAGAGGGAGAGAGAAGGAGAGAGAGGGAGAGAGAGGGAGGGAGAGGGAAAGGGCTAGAGAGAGGGAGAGAGAGGGAAAGGGCTAGAGAGAGGGAGAGAGAGGGAGAGAGAAGGAGAGAGAAGGAGAGAGAGGGAGAGAGAGGGAGAGAGAGGGAGAGAGAGGGAGAGAGAAGGAGAGAGAGGGAGAGAGAGGGAGAGAGAGGGAGAGAGAAGGAGAGAGAGGGAGAGAGAGGGAAAGGGCTAGAGAGAGGGAGAGAGAGGGAGAGAGAGGGAGAGAGAGGGAAAGGGCTAGAGAGAGGGAGAGAGAGGGAGAGAGAGGGAGAGAGAGGGAGAGAGAAGGAGAGAGAGGGAGAGAGAGGGAAAGGGCTAGAGAGAGGGAGAGAGAGGGAGAGAGAAGGAGAGAGAGGGAGAGAGAGGGAAAGGGCTAGAGAGAGGGAGAGAGAGGGAGAGAGAGCACATTATACTTTTCTGTTTGGCGTTATATGAAACATCTCTGCCATTAAAAGTCAGCGAAGGGAATTGGCGGAGATGTCTCGAGCAAGTAAATGTGCCAAAAAAATGTATCACCCCAAAGATCAATGGACAGGCAAAAAAATGCAAATGAAAGCCTCATTCTGGAGTCTGGAGAGTGTGACAAGAAACACGACACACCCTCATCTCCTTTACAAACGCAGCGGATGCGAGGATTCAGTTTGAACTAGCTCCAGCTTCGTTTAGGGAATTGACGATACATAATTCAATGGAACCAGAGACAAAATGAGAAGAAGTAACAAAATGGTGGGGGACGGACAAAATAACACTTGTGTAATCCGCAGCAAGCAAAGAGAAAACACCCGATTGATCGCGAGCCAGTGGAATGACAAGTCGGGCTCCAGAGGGATATAGTCGGGCTCCAGAGGGATATAGTCAGGCTCCAGAGGGATATAGTCAGGCTCCAGAGGGATATAGTCGGGCTCCAGAGGGATATAGTCAGGCTCCAGAGGGATATAGTCGGGCTCCAGAGGGATATAGTCGGGCTCCAGAGGGATATAGTCAGGCTCCAGAGGGATATAGTCAGGCTCCAGAGGGATATAGTCGGGCTCCAGAGGGATATAGTCAGGCTCCAGAGGGATATAGTCGGGCTCCAGAGGGATATAGTCGGGCTCCAGAGGGATATAGTCGGGCTCCAGAGGGATATAGTCAGGCTCCAGAGGGATATAGTCAGGCTCCAGAGGGATATAGTCAGGCTCCAGAGGGATATAGTCAGGCTCCAGAGGGATATAGTCAGGCTCCAGAGGGATATAGTCGGGCTCCAGAGGGATATAGTCGGGCTCCAGAGGGATATAGTTGGGCTCCAGAGGGATATAGTCGGGCTCCAGAGGGATATAGTCGGGCTCCAGAGGGATATAGTCGGGCTCCAGAGGGATATAGTCAGGCTCCAGAGGGATATAGTCAGGCTCCAGAGGGATATAGTCAGGCTCCAGAGGGATATAGTCAGGCTCCAGAGGGATATAGTCAGGCTCCAGAGGGATATAGTCAGGCTCCAGAGGGATATAGTCGGGCTCCAGAGGGATATAGTCAGGCTCCAGAGGGATATAGTCAGGCTCCAGAGGGATATAGTCAGGCTCCAGAGGGATATAGTCGGGCTCCAGAGGATATAGTCAGGCTCCAGAGGGATATAGTCAGGCTCCAGAGGGATATAGTCAGGCTCCAGAGGGATATAGTCGGGCTCCAGAGGGATATAGTCAGGCTCCAGAGGGATATAGTCAGGCTCCAGAGGGATATAGTCAGGCTCCAGAGGGATATAGTCAGGCTCCAGAGGGATATAGTCGGGCTCCAGAGGGATATAGTCGGGCTCCAGAGGGATATAGTCGGGCTCCAGAGGGATATAGTCAGGCTCCAGAGGGATATAGTCGGGCTCCAGAGGGATATAGTCGGGCTCCAGAGGGATATAGTCGGGCTCCAGAGGGATATAGTCGGGCTCCAGAGGGATATAGTCGGGCTCCAGAGGGATATAGTCAGGCTCCAGAGGGATATAGTCGGGCTCCAGAGGGATATAGTCGGGCTCCAGAGGGATATAGTCAGGCTCCAGAGGGATATAGTCAGGCTCCAGAGGGATATAGTCAGGCTCCAGAGGGATATAGTCGGGCTCCAGAGGGATATAGTCGGGCTCCAGAGGGATATAGTCGGGCTCCAGAGGGATATAGTCAGGCTCCAGAGGGATATAGTCGGGCTCCAGAGGGATATAGTCGGGCTCCAGAGGGATATAGTCGGGCTCCAGAGGGATATAGTCGGGCTCCAGAGGGATATAGTCAGGCTCCAGAGGGATATAGTCAGGCTCCAGAGGGATATAGTCGGGCTCCAGAGGGATATAGTCGGGCTCCAGAGGGATATAGTCAGGCTCCAGAGGGATATAGTCAGGCTCCAGAGGGATATAGTCAGGCTCCAGAGGGATATAGTCAGGCTCCAGAGGGATATAGTCAGGCTCCAGAGGGATATAGTCGGGCTCCAGAGGGATATAGTCGGGCTCCAGAGGGATATAGTCGGGCTCCAGAGGGATATAGTCAGGCTCCAGAGGGATATAGTCAGGCTCCAGAGGGATATAGTCGGGCTCCAGAGGGATATAGTCAGGCTCCAGAGGGATATAGTCGGGCTCCAGAGGGATATAGTCAGGCTCCAGAGGGATATAGTCAGGCTCCAGAGGGATATAGTCGGGCTCCAGAGGGATATAGTCAGGCTCCAGAGGGATATAGTCAGGCTCCAGAGGGATATAGTCAGGCTCCAGAGGGATATAGTCAGGCTCCAGAGGGATATAGTCGGGCTCCAGAGGATATAGTCGGGCTCCAGAGGGATATAGTCGGGCTCCAGAGGGATATAGTCGGGCTCCAGAGGGATATAGTCGGGCTCCAGAGGGATATAGTCAGGCTCCAGAGGGATATAGTCAGGCTCCAGAGGGATATAGTCGGGCTCCAGAGGGATATAGTCGGGCTCCAGAGGGATATAGTCGGGCTCCAGAGGGATATAGTCGGGCTCCAGAGGGATATAGTCGGGCTCCAGAGGGATATAGTCGGGCTCCAGAGGATATAGTCGGGCTCCAGAGGGATATAGTCGGGCTCCAGAGGGATATAGTCGGGCTCCAGAGGGATATAGTCGGGCTCCAGAGGGATATAGTCGGGCTCCAGAGGGATATAGTCGGGCTCCAGAGGGATATAGTCAGGCTCCAGAGGGATATAGTCGGGCTCCAGAGGGATATAGTCAGGCTCCAGAGGGATATAGTCGGGCTCCAGAGGGATATAGTCAGGCTCCAGAGGGATATAGTCGGGCTCCAGAGGGATATAGTCGGGCTCCAGAGGGATATAGTCGGGCTCCAGAGGGATATAGTCGGGCTCCAGAGGGATATAGTCGGGCTCCAGAGGGATATAGTCGGGCTCCAGAGGGATATAGTCGGGCTCCAGAGGGATATAGTCGGGCTCCAGAGGGATATAGTGGCTGTTTAATCAGTGTGAACGGTTAAGTCATCTATAGCTGTGACCGACAGACTAGTTCTGTGCATTTTAGTCAGACATGTTTGATACAGGATACGTTGACCAAGTCCCAGAGATGGGAAGAGAGAGGGATGAACTGGAAACGTCTTGGATGCCTTGGTTGACCCTGTAGTTAAGTCCCAGAGATAGGAAGAGAGAGGGATGAATTGGAAACGTCTTGGTTGCCTTGGTTGACCCTGTAGTTAAGTCCCAGAGATAGGAAGAGAGAGGGATGAACTGGAAACGTCTTGGTTGCCTTGGTTGACCCTGTAGTTAAGTCCCAGAAATGGGAAGAGAGAGGGATGAATTGGAAACGTCTTGGATGCCTTGGTTGACCCTGTAGTTAAGTCCCAGAGATGGGAAGAGAGAGGGATGAATTGGAAACGTCTTGGATGCCTTGGTTGACCCTGTAGTTAAGTCCCAGAGATAGGAAGAGAGAGGGATGAATTGGAAACGTCTTGGATGCCTTGGTTGACCCTGTAGTTAAGTCCCAGAGATGGGAAGAGAGGGGGATGAATTGGAAACGTCTTGGTTGCCTTGGTTGACCCTGTAGTTAAGTCCCAGCGATAGGAAGAGAGAGGGATGAACTGGAAACGTCTTGGTTGCCTTGGTTGACCCTGTAGTTAAGTCCCAGAGATAGGAAGAGAGAGGGATGAACTGGAAACGTCTTGGTTGCCTTGGTTGACCCTGTAGTTTAAGTCCCAGAGATAGGAAGAGAGAGGGATGAACTGGAAACGTCTTGGATGCCTTGGATGCCTTGGTTGACCCTGTAGTTAAGCCATGCTTTTTTAATTAGAGCAGAGATCCTGTTAGGCCACAGAGACTATATAAATAGTCAATGATCATTATATATATTTGTATGATGGAGACAGAGCTACATCTCTGATGTGGCTTGTCAAGAAGTATTTCCTCCATTTTAGAATATGGCTGTAACGTAACAAAATGTGGAAAAAGTCAAGTCAAAAGGTCAGAATACTTTCCGAATGCACTGTATAATTGCCCAGCTCAGATTGGGTGTTTATTACATAAATCACTATCCACAAGCTTCATGTTGAACCTTCGCTCTGGGGTAAAATAAAACCTTTGAGCAAATTTAAAATGAAATGATATTTGTGTCATTTTGGTGTCATTGCCATACTCTTGTGTTCAGTGACCAATGTTGGTGTGATGAGTGACATTACCTGAGACCTGCCTAGTCTGAAGTTTAGCAGTCCAACACAGTCTTGTGGCACGTAGGAGACCCGAGTTCAAACCCAGTCGGTGACAGTTGTAAAGCACAGACGTCACTGGTACCTTGTGTCGTTAACCCTCAGCACAGTCCACTCTGCTGTGA
>NW_025747589.1:22500-32500 GCF_021184085.1 Oncorhynchus gorbuscha
AGCGACCTGCAGTCTGTGGCCGCTTCTCCAGTTGTTTTCCCTCTACAATCTAGAGGATTTCTGTTATTCCGTTTTGAACATTAATAAACTCTGTTTCTGTTAAGTCGCGTTTGGGTCCTCGTTCACCTGCATGACAGAAGGAACCGACCAAGGAATGGACCTAGCGACTTCAGACGCTCGTTACACTGCCGTCGAGATCCAAGGAGCCATGCTCGGCAGACACGAGCAGGAATTGTCTGCTGCTCGCCATGCCGTGGAGAACCTGGCCGCTCAGGTTTCCGACCTCTCTGGACAGTTCCAGAGTCTACGTCTCGTGCCACCTGTTACTCCCTGGCCTGCCGAGCCTCCAGAACCCAGGGTTAATAACCCACCTTGCTACTCCGGGCAGCCCACTGAGTGCCGCTCCTTTCTCACGCAGTGTGAGATTGTGTTCTCTCTCCAACCCAACACATACTCTAGAGAGAGAGCTCGGGTTGCTTACGTCATTTCACTCCTTACTGGCCGGGCTCGAGAATGGGGCACAGCTATCTGGGAGGCAAGGGCTGATTGCTCTATCAAATTCCAGAACTTTAAAGAGGAGATGATTCGGGTTTTTGACCGTTCAGTTTTTGGTGGGGAGGCTTCTAGGGCCCTGGCTTCCTTATGCCAAGGTGAACGGTCCATAACGGATTATTCCATTGAGTTTCGCACTCTTGCTGCCTCTAGTGAGTGGAACGAGCCGGCGCTGCTCGCTCGTTTTCTGGAGGGACTCCACGCAGTGGTTAAGGATGAGATTCTCTCCCGGGAGGTTCCTTCAGATGTGGACTCTTTGATTGCTCTCGCCATCCGCATAGAACGACGGGTAGATCTTCGTCACCGGGCTCGTGGAAGAGAGCTCGCATCAACGGTGTTTCCCTGCTCCGCATCGCAACCATCTCCCTCCTCTGGCTTTGAGACTGAGCCCATGCAGCTGGGAGGGATTCGCATCTCGAATAAGGAGAGGGAACGGAGGATCACCAACCGCCTGTGCCTCTATTGCGGAGTTGCTGGACATTTTGTTAATTCATGTCCAGTAAGAGGCCAGAGCCCATCAGTAAGCGGAGGGCTACTGGTGAGCGCTACTACTCAGTCCTCTTCATCTAGATCTTGTACTACTATGTCGGTCCATCTACGCTGGACCGGTTCGGGTGCTACATGCAGTGCCTTGATTGACTCTGGGGCTGAGGGTTGTTTCATGGACGAAGCATGGGTTCGGAAACATAACATTCCTTTCAGACCGTTAGACAAGCCTACGCCCATGTTTGCCTTAGATGGTAGTCATCTTCCCAGTATCAAATTTGAGACACTACCTTTAACTCTCACAGTATCTGGTAACCACAGTGAGACTATTTCTTTTTTGATTTTCCGTTCACCGTTTACACCTGTTGTTTTGGGTCATCCCTGGCTAGTATGTCATAATCCTTCTATTAATTGGTCTAGTAATTCTATCCTATCCTGGAACGTTTCTTGTCATGTGAAGTGTTTAATGTCTGCCATCCCTCCCGTTTCTTCTCTCCCTACTTCTCAGGAGGAACCTGGCGATTTGACAGGAGTGCCGGAGGAATATCATGATCTGCGCACGGTCTTCAGTCGGTCCCGAGCCAACTCCCTTCCTCCTCACCGGTCGTATGATTGTAGTATTGATCTCCTTCCAGGGACCACGCCTCCTCGAGGTAGACTATACTCTCTGTCGGCTCCCGAACGTAAGGCTCTCGAGGATTATTTGTCTGTGTCTCTTGACGCCGGTACCATAGTGCCTTCTTCTTCTCCGGCCGGGGCGGGGTTCTTTTTGTTAAGAAGAAGGACGGTACTCTGCGCCCCTGCGTGGATTATCGAGGGCTGAATGACATAACGGTTAAGAATCGTTATCCGCTTCCCCTTATGTCATCAGCCTTCGAGATTCTGCAGGGAGCCAGGTGCTTTACTAAGTTGGACCTTCGTAACGCTTACCATCTCGTGCGCATCAGAGAGGGGGACGAGTGGAAAACGGCGTTTAACACTCCGTTAGGGCATTTTGAGTACCGGGTTCTGCCGTTCGGTCTCGCCAATGCGCCAGCTGTTTTTCAGGCATTAGTTAATGATGTTCTGAGAGACATGCTGAACATTTTTGTTTTTGTCTATCTTGACGATATCCTGATTTTTTCTCCGTCACTCGAGATTCATGTTCAGCACGTTCGACGTGTTCTACAGCGCCTTTTAGAGAATTGTCTCTACGTAAAGGCTGAGAAGTGCTCTTTTCATGTCTCCTCCGTTACTTTTCTCGGTTCCGTTATTTCCGCTGAAGGCATTCAGATGGATTCCGCTAAGGTCCAAGCTGTCAGTGATTGGCCCGTTCCAAGGTCACGTGTCGAGTTGCAGCGCTTTTTAGGTTTCGCTAATTTCTATCGGCGTTTCATTCGTAATTTCGGTCAAGTTGCTGCCCCTCTCACAGCTCTTACTTCTGTCAAGACGTGTTTTAAGTGGTCCGGTTCCGCCCAGGGAGCTTTTGATCTTCTAAAAGAACGTTTTACGTCCGCTCCTATCCTCGTTACTCCTGACGTCACTAGACAATTCATTGTCGAGGTTGACGCTTCAGAGGTAGGCGTGGGAGCCATTCTATCCCAGCGCTTCCAGTCTGACGATAAGGTTCATCCTTGCGCTTATTTTTCTCATCGCCTGTCGCCATCTGAGCGCAACTATGATGTGGGTAACCGTGAACTGCTCGCCATCCGCTTAGCCCTAGGCGAATGGCGACAGTGGTTGGAGGGGGCGACCGTTCCTTTTGTCGTTTGGACAGACCATAAGAACCTTGAGTACATCCGTTCTGCCAAACGACTTAATGCCCGTCAAGCTCGTTGGGCGTTGTTTTTCGCTCGTTTCGAGTTTGTGATTTCTTACCGTCCGGGTAGCAAGAACACCAAGCCTGATGCCTTATCCCGTCTGTTTAGTTCTTCTGTGGCTTCTACTGATCTCGAGGGGATTCTTCCTTATGGGCGTGTTGTCGGGTTGACAGTCTGGGGAATTGAAAGACAGGTTAAGCAAGCACTCACGCACACTGCGTCGCCGCGCGCTTGTCCTAGTAACCTCCTTTTCGTTCCTGTTTCCACTCGTCTGGCTGTTCTTCAGTGGGCTCACTCTGCCAAGTTAGCTGGTCATCCCGGTGTTCGAGGCACTCTTGCGTCTATTCGCCAGCGCTTTTGGTGGCCGACTCAGGAGCGTGACACGCGCCGTTTCGTGGCTGCGTGTTCAGACTGCGCGCAGAAGAAGTCTGGTAATTTTTTTCTGCTTCTGCTCCTGGTCTTGCTGGGTCTCAGTCTGTTCCCTGCCATCGCATCTCTCCTGTTCTTGTCCCTGCCCTTGCTGTGTCTCAGTCTGTCCCTAGTTCTCATTTTTTTTAGAGTAGTACCCTAGTTTCCCTTTTTATCGTTTTTCGTTACGGTCCTGAGGAGAGGAGTTGGGTTCTTTCTCGGGACGTGCTGGACCGTTTGATCTATGATTTCCTCCGTTGCTGCCAGTGTTCCTCCTCGAGAGCGCCAGGAGGCGCTCGGTGAGTGGGGGGGTACTGTCATGTTTGTCATTTATTATCATGTCTTGTCCCTGTGCTCCCCATGCTATTCGTTTCCCTCTGCTGGTCTTATTTGGTTCTTTCCCTCCTATCCCTCTCTCTCCCCCTCCCTCTCTCACTCTCTCGCTCTCTCTTCTCTCTATCGTTCCGTTCCTGCTCCCAGCTGTTCCTATTCCCCTAATCATCATTTAGTCTTCCCACACCTGTTCCCGATCCTTTCCCCTGATTAGAGTCCCTATTTATTCCTTTGTGATCCGTTCCTGTGCCGTCGGTTCCTTGTATTGTATTCACCATGCTGTGATTGCGTTTCGCCCTGTCCTGTCGTGTTTTTGCCGTGATTGTGTATCACCCTGTCCTGTCGTGTTTTGTGCCTTCATCAGACGCTGCGTGTGAGCAGGTGTCTCAGTCGACTACGGCCTGCGCCTACCCGAAGCGACCTGCAGTCTGTGGCCGCTTCTCCAGTTGTTTTCCCCTCTACAATCTAGAGGATTTCTGTTATTCCGTTTTGAACATTAATAAACTCTGTTTCTGTTAAGTCGCGTTTGGGTCCTCGTTCACCTGCATGACACGTTTTCTTTATTTTCTTCTCATTCATTCGCCTACTAAATGTACACACTTCAGAGGGTTAAATTCAGACACCGGGGTCTTCAGAGAGTCCTGTGGAGGGATGTCGTATTTATCCTCCACCAGCTGCATTGCTATTCACAGCAGCAAAGCTGAAAGACCGATAAGACCCTACCGATCCAACCCTGCACTCTTCCGCTTATTACCCAAATAATTAAATTCAGCTTTCTGACGTGCGTCCTCCTATACAAACGACCAAAGTGAAGGGAATTTATTGACTGTCTAATTATTCTTAGTACAGTGGAAGTTGAATGTGGCCATGAATGGACTTGAAGAGCCAACCCAGGCTTAGACTAGAGAGGCTTCTGGGTAATTGCCCGAAATACAAACACTTTGAATATAAGATGCAACGGAAATCAGAAAGCCTTTAAAGGACAGGATTGAAGGCGGAAGAGATTGAATAATTGGATGGACTATTTCTTTGAAAGAGGGATTATAAGGTTACATGATGTCTGTTTACCAGCTAAAAATTAATATATGTTTATTAATCAGCATTTGGGCTCTGAGGCTTCCCTCAAATCCACAGAGAATTAAATTGTAATTATTTAGGATATGCTCTTTTCCACAGTGACTTCAAATCACACACAATTGAACGTAGGCTACAGTGGCTGAGCCTCGGGGCGATGAGTCCATGGAAGAATTCAGGGCCCAGTGTTTTCACGCATAACAAAGTCCTATCAATTGAAACTGTGTGGAGAACAATACTAAATCCCATCATACGCACCATTGCAAAAAATTAATTCCAAGAGCAGGGTATTCACCAATTAGGTGAGGCGAAATGATTTGGTGAATGCTACCGCCGAGCCGGTCCACGGCATTCTAAAATTAGAGCCAAGCAGGTGTGATTTATTCACGTTTTGGCCTGTTGTCATAAACAGGAGAAAACAATGAAAGTGGGGATAATGAATCGCAGGTGGCAGAATGGGGAAAAAATCTATCTGTCTCTCTCTCTCTCTCTCTCTCGCTCTCTCTCTCTCTCTCTCTCTCTCTCTCTCTCTCTCTCTCTCTCTCTCTCTCTCTCTCTCTCTCTCTCTCTCTCTCTCTCTCGCTCTCTCTCTCTCTGTCTCTCTCTCTCTCTATCTCTCTCTCTCTCTCTCTCTCTCTCTCTCTCTCTCTCTCTCTCTCTCTCTCTCTCTCTCTCTCTCTCTCTCTCTCTCTCTCTCTCTCTCTCTCTCTCTCTCTCTCAATCGGATCAGCAACTCTCTCCCAATTTAACAGGATATTCTCATTTGAATTCACGCCCGAACAGCGGCATATTCATTTGGGGAAATCAACAGAAAAATTGGGTCACCTGCAGTTTATTCATTCCCCTACGTTTTTCATTATAGAGAGAGACCTGCTTCTCAGAATGCATTTAATGAATTCATCTTAGTCTGGGCATCGTGGGTAGTCTTTTATTTGTATTTTTTTCCTGAGGAATATTTCTGTCTGTAATAAAGCCCTTTTGTGGTGAAAAACTCATTCTGATTGGCTGAGCCTGGCTCCCCAGCGGGTGGGCCTATGCCCTCCCAGGCCTACCAATAGCTGCACCATTAAGGCCTAATGCATTTATTTCAATTGACTGATTTGCTTATATGTAATTCAGTAAAGTCTTTGACATTTTTGCATGTAATTTTTGCTCAGTATAGAAACTCAATTGGTTCCTTAAAGAACCCTATATGGAATCCAAGGGTTCTATATGGAACCAATTTTGGTTCAGTGAAGAAGTATGTAAAGATGACCCATGGTCACCTTGGTGTTCCAGGCCTACTACATTGCAGATGTTGCACTGCATCAGCCAATGGTTGCGTGCCACCTCCTCGACAGTCGAGCATCAGGTTGCTTTATCATATGATGTGGTTATCTGATATGTTAAACACCCATCCAGACGTTGTTAGATCTGGCGTGCATCTGCAATGTAGTCAGCCTGGAACAGGTCGAGTCTTGGATTAGGGGTCTTTGGCCAATCAATGACCTTTCCTCGTCTCCGGGTAGAAATCGACCTGACAGTGTGTTGTGGCCCACACCTCTACACACAAGCTGGTATAAAAAAACACTGTCCGGACACTTTGCTTTTGGACCATGAATTGGAATCAGTAAGTAGTGGCGAGGTGAGAGTTGTTCCTCTGACCGTGACTTGGAATCAGTAAGTAGCGGCGAGGTGAGAGTTGTTCCTCTGACCGTGACTTGGAATCAGTAAGTAGCGGCGAGGTGAGAGTTGTTCCTCTGACCGTGACTTGGAATCAGTAAGTAGCGGCGAGGTGAGAGTTGTTCCTCTGACCGTGACTTGGAATCAGTAAGTAGTGGCCAGGTGAGAGTTGTTTCTCTGACCGTGACGACGGAGGCTCAAAGCAAAGACAGTTATTTGAAATGAATTCTCCTAAGTTATGGCGAAGCGGCAGGACGGGGCAGGACACCGGCAGGACGGCGCAGGACACCGGCAGGACGGCGCTAGTGAACTCCACCCTGCGGTGTGTGTTTGAGACTACTACTATGGGTGCCAAGCTGCTCTAAATAAACCCTGTTTGACTCTTACCACATCCCCCCTCTTTGGTTTTCGAGATTCAAATGATGACGTCATGTTTTGCACCGTGCCAGTTTCAAAGTCTCTTGTTTCAGTGTTTTTCATAGCTAGGACCAGGAGTTTTACCTGACTACATTTTTAGCTTGTAACGAGGGGTCAGTAGTTTTACCTGGTCAGGTCACATGGTCCAGGGAAAAGTCCAATAGATAGCACTTCTACAAAAGCTCTTTCTCCGTTTCCTCTTGACCTTGGCAGGCGACTTCATCACAAGGGCCAGATTTCATGTGCGTACTGGAACTAACAGGAACAATAGAGAGCGCCCTGGGAGAGAGGTATCGGCACCTGGCACACTTCTAAAGAGCCAGAACTTCAGACATCTAAATCCCTTCAACTGAGCCCCAGTGTGTGTGTGTGTGTGTGTGTGTGTGTGTGTGTGTGTGTGTGTGTGTGTGTGTGTGTGTGTGTGTGTGTGTGTGTGTGTGTGTGTGTGTGTGCGTGCGTGCGTGCGTGCGTGCGTGCGTGCGTGCGTGCGTGCGTGCGTGTGTGTGTGTGTTTCTAACGGTGTTTGTGCTCTTCACCAATCAAACAGATTGCGCAGAGACTCAAATGTACTCTGACCTGCAGTCAAGCTCACTAAGCCAGTCTCAGGCCACAACCCCGGTTCCTCAACCGCTGCACCTCTCAACTTTTAGGGC
This sequence comes from Oncorhynchus gorbuscha, assembly GCF_021184085.1. Taxonomy (NCBI): domain Eukaryota; kingdom Metazoa; phylum Chordata; class Actinopteri; order Salmoniformes; family Salmonidae; genus Oncorhynchus; species Oncorhynchus gorbuscha. The sequence goes on from NW_025747589.1 coordinate 29,885, forward strand.
AATATTTAGCTGGCTTAATATAAGCCTGTGACTTTTCAGAGGATCCTCGCCACTGACTTTGCAACTTTTAGAATGGTCTATGCTATCAGGGATTCTTGGGACGTCCCAGCTCTGACGTTACCCCATTGACGTTGACATTTGAAATGGTTAAGGTAAAAGATAAGGTCAGGATTAAAGTAAAGGTTAAGATTAGGTAAGAGATAAGGTCAGGATTAAAGTAAAGGTTAAGATTAGGTAAGAGATAAGGTCAGGATTAAAGTAAAGGTTAAGATTAGGTAAGGGTTAAGGTCAGGGTTAAAGTAAAGGTTAAGATTAGGTAAGAGATAAGGTCAGGATTAAAGTAAAGGTTAAGATTAGGTAAGGGTTAAGGTCAGGGTTAAAGTAAAGGTTAAGATTAGGTAAGAGATAAGGTCAGGATTAAAGTAAAGGTTAAGATTAGGTAAGAGATAAGGTCAGGATTAAAGTAAAGGTTAAGATTAGGTAAGAGATAAGGTCAGGATTAAAGTAAAGGTTAAGATTAGGTAAGAGATAAGGTCAGGATTAAAGTAAAGGTTAAGATTAGGTAAGAGATAAGGTCAGGATTAAAGTAAAGGTTAAGATTAGGTAAGAGATAAGATCAGGATTAAAGTAAAGGTTAAGATTAGGTAAGAGATAAGGTCAGGATTAAAGTAAAGGTTAAGATTAGGTAAGGGTTAAGGTCAGGGTTAAAGTAAAGGTTAAGATTAGGTAAGAGATAAGGTCAGGATTAAAGTAAAGGTTAAGATTAGGTAAGAGATAAGGTCAGGATTAAAGTAAAGGTTAAGATTAGTTAAGAGATAAGGTCAGGATTAAAGTAAAGGTTAAGATTAGGTAAGAGATAAGGTCAGGATTAAAGTAAAGGTTAAGATTAGGTAAGAGATAAGGTCAGGATTAAAGTAAAGGTTAAGATTAGGTAAGAGATAAGGTCAGGATTAAAGTAAAGGTTAAGATTAGGTAAGAGATAAGGTCAGGATTAAAGTAAAGGTTAAGATTAGGTAAGAGATAAGGTCAGGATTAAAGTAAAGGTTAAGATTAGGTAAGAGATAAGGTCAGGATTAAAGTAAAGGTTAAGATTAGGTAAGAGATAAGGTCAGGATTAAAGTAAAGGTTAAGATTAGGTAAGAGATAAGGTCAGGATTAAAGTAAAGGTTAAGATTAGGTAAGAGATAAGGTCAGGATTAAAGTAAAGGTTAAGATTAGGTAAGAGATAAGGTCAGGATTAAAGTAAAGGTTAAGATTAGGTAAGAGATAAGGTCAGGATTAAAGTAAAGGTTAAGATTAGGTAAGAGATAAGGTCAGGATTAAAGTAAAGGTTAAGATTAGGTAAGAGATAAGGTCAGGATTAAAGTAAAGGTTAAGATTAGGTAAGAGATAAGGTCAGGATTAAAGTAAAGGTTAAGATTAGGTAAGAGATAAAGTCAGGATTAAAGTAAAGGTTAAGATTAGGTAAGAGATAAGGTCAGGATTAAAGTAAAGGTTAAGATTAGGTAAGAGATAAGGTCAGGATTAAAGTAAAGGTTAAGATTAGGTAAGAGATAAGGTCAGGATTAAAGTAAAGGTTAAGATTAGGTAAGAGATAAGGTCATGATTAAAGTAAAGGTTAAGATTAGGTAAGAGATAAGATCAGGATTAAAGTAAAGGTTAAGATTAGGTAAGAGATAAGGTCAGGATTAAAGTAAAGGTTAAGATTAGGTAAGGGTTAAGGTCAGGGTTAAAGTAAAGGTTAAGATTAGGTAAGAGATAAGGTCAGGATTAAAGTAAAGGTTAAGATTAGGTAAGAGATAAGGTCAGGATTAAAGTAAAGGTTAAGATTAGGTAAGAGATAAGGTCAGGATTAAAGTAAAGGTTAAGATTAGGTAAGAGATAAGGTCAGGATTAAAGTAAAGGTTAAGATTAGGTAAGAGATAAGGTCAGGATTAAAGTAAAGGTTAAGATTAGGTAAGAGATAAGGTCAGGATTAAAGTAAAGGTTAAGATTAGGTAAGAGATAAGGTCAGGATTAAAGTAAAGGTTAAGATTAGGTAAGAGATAAAGTCAGGATTAAAGTAAAGGTTAAGATTAGGTAAGAGCTAAGGTCAGGATTAAAGTAAAGGTTAAGATTAGGTAAGGGTTATGGTTATGGTTAAGGGTTGGGTAAAGGTAGGGGTTAAGGCTAGGGTTTACGGCATGGATCTCAAGGATCCCAGATAGCACTGCCCAATTTAGCTGGCTTAATATAAACCTGTCACTTCACGGAGTGGCTGAGACATTTGCATTTGAACGAAAGGGTGGAGTGTATTGACAGACTGTGTGCTGCAGCAATTGAATTAGTGATCATATCAGGACCATTCAATAGAGTTTAGACTCCTTGGTGTAAAACACGTGGGTTTATTTAGTGACTGCTGGGGTTTTCCTTTGTGTTCTACCTTTGTATAGGGATTCTCTACAATTGCTTCCGGCAATGGCCATGGGAGTCATCCTGAGGAAATGATATCAACATTTACTGCAACCCAATCTTAGTCACTAATTCTCCATTTTAAGTCTGAAGATGTATTCGTACTCATCGTTGAAGGTCATGAAAAACATATTCCATTTCAATCCTCATTTCAACAGAGTTTTG
>NW_025747589.1:42500-51260 GCF_021184085.1 Oncorhynchus gorbuscha
GTAGCCTCTAGGGTGACTGGTAGCCTCTAGGGTGACAGGTAGCCTCTAGGGTGACAGGTAGCCTCTAGGATGACAGGTAGCCTCTAGGGTGACAGGTAGCCTCTAGGGTGACAGGTAGCCTCTAGGGTGACAGGTAGCCTCTAGGGTGACAGGTAGCCTCTAGGGTGACAGGTAGCCTCTAGGGTGACTGGTAGCCTCTAGGGTGACAGGTAGCCTCTAGGGTGACAGGTAGCCTAGCGATTAGAACGTTTGGCCAGTAGCCGAAAGGTCACTAGTTTGAATCCCCGAGCTGACAATGTGATCAATCTGTTGATGTGCCCTTGAGCGAGGCACTTTACCTTAATTGCTCGCTGTTGAGGCAGACCCTGTCTGGGACCTCACTCTGAGGGGGAGGCAGACCCTGTCTGGGACCTCACTCTGAGGGGGAGGCAGACCCTGTCTGGGACCTCACTCTGAGGGGGAGGCAGACCCTGTCTGGGACCTCACTCTGAGGGGGAGGCAGACCCTGTCTGGGACCTCACTCTGAGGGGGAGGCAGACCCTGTCTGGGACCTCACTCTGAGGGGGAGGCAGACCCTGTCTGGGACCTCACTCTGAGGGGGAGTTGGGATATCTAAAAAACACATTTCAAATTCACACATAAGTACTACTACACACTTGTACATGTTTGTACTAGGACAAATATAAGCACCACCCAAATGATTGTTATTAAAACCCAGTGCAGTCCTGTGTTTTATATATATGTTGTACATTAGTTACCTCTCTGCCAATAACAGCTGGTTTTCAGTTTCCCCCTCCCCACTCAGACAATTCCCAGACAGTCCTAGCTACATTCTTGCTTGAGAAATTGCTCTTTGCAAAGAGAAGCTATTTTATTTTGTTCATTTTTGGCAATTTTAATTCAATCGTTACCCACAAGTAATGTATATATAGAGTAGACTGCCTATGCATAAACAGAGAACTAAGTGGTAGTTATCTTTTCAAGGAAATTAAATCAAATATGATTAGAATATAGTTTACTACAATGTCTGTAAATCATTATTGATAACGGACAGAAGTGCCAGGCGCTCAATTCCCCATTTATTTGTCTCTGCCAGCAAATCATCCTCCCCAAGGATAAGCTATATCACGTATGCAGAACGTAGCTCAAGAGAAGTCTCCTCTCTCATCAGTCCTGCTGCTTCAGGTTCAGTAGCCACACGCGTGAGATCAGGTACGCGTGTGGTCTCTATTAAATAGAGTAGGCTATAGTCTGTTCGTGGGCGGAGAAGCACGTGGCACGTTTTCCTTCCAAGGAAATGTACTTCCTAAATAGGATTAGGCTATGGGTTACTAAATTTGGTTAGAAATAAATATTGATCGCCCATATTTGTCTCGGTCTGAAAATCGCCCCACTCCTAAAAGGTAGGCTATAAAACGTAGCTCAAGAGAAAGTGCAAGTCTCTCAGAATCTGCTCTCTTCAAACTACTTCTAGACTATTTGCTGATGTGGCAGAGCAGTACCGATAGCCTAATATAATGGGCCATGTGAGAATCTCTGGTGATTTAACCTATTTCTTAGGAGATTTTTGAGCTTTTTGATATTGCCTATAGGGAGCAGAATTGTTGAGTCCATGCCTGGCAAGTGAGCTTCGTCACATACGCCTAAAATAATCTTGCGGGACTGAGGTTGGGTTTGAAGCAGTTGTAGGTACAGTTATATGTTAAATGGGGGTCAGTTGGGTGGATTTACCCAGTCTAAAAGGCTCCATTCACAGGTCAGTGCTCCCATAGCAACCAGATAGATTGTGATGGTGCTAAGGGCCTGTGTGCAGCAATGCACAGCGACTGCTAGTGAGTGGGTTGAGCAGATCTCAGACAGTTGTTGTGTGTGGCCTACATGCAGACATCAGCATTAGATAGAGAGACAGGGACTGAGAGAGAGGGACGGAAGAGAAAATGAAGAGAGATAGGTAGGGAAAAAAGGAAAGAGAGAGAGAGAGAGAGAGGGAGAAGTAGAGAGAGAGAGAGAGAGAGAGAGAGAGAGGGAGAAGAGAGAGAGAGGGAGAAGTAGAGAGAGAGAGAGAGAGAGAGAGAGAGAGAGAGAGAGAGAGGGAGAAGTAGAGAGAGAGAGAGAGAGAGAGAGAGAGAGAGAGAGAGAGAGAGAGAGAGAGAGAGAGAGAGGGAGAAGTAGAGAGAGAGAGAGAGGGAGCTTTCCTGGAGAGAGAGAGAGAGAGAGAGAGAGAGAGAGAGAGAGAGAGAGAGAGAGAGAGAGAGAGAGAGAGAGAAGGAAAGATTAAGAGAGAAAAAGCACATGCCTATCTCTGCTTTCCTGGCATGGTGGTCTCTCCCGGTAAACGAGGCGGCGGGGAGGTCAAGTGGAAGCAGTCGGGGGTCGTGGGCGAACACACACCCCTCCTCCATCCTCCTCCTTTTCCCCTCTGTAATTGGAAAGATCTGTCCATTACAAAGCCAGGAAAGAAAGAAAGGGGGGAGGGTGAGAGTGAGAGATGGAGGGAGAGAAAGTGGCGGAGGTCTGCAAGGTGATTGATGTTGTCTTTCGTCGCTCACGTCCGGAGAATGAAAGCATGGAGGAAGGAGGGAGGGTTGGAGGAGGGAGGGAGGGTTGGAGGAAGGAGGGAGGGTTGGAGGAAGGAGGGAGATTTGGAGGAAGGAGGGAGGGTTGGAGGAGAGAGGGAGGATTGGAGGAAGGAGGGAGGGTTGGAGGAGGGTGGGAGGGTTGGAGGAAGGAGGGAGGGTTGGAGGAAGGGATGGAGGGAAGAAACTGATGTTTCTGTATGTGCTCCATGCAAGAACATCACTCATACTATCTCTGTTTAGTGTGGGGAGATATGATGTCATTGTCATGTGTTCTAACATGGGCTACTTGGACTGATGTTATTTTTGGATACATGTTTCTATTCTATTTTCTATTATCATCTGCATTGTTGGGATAGAGCTCTCAAGTTAAGAATTCCACTGTACTGTTTTACACCTGTTGTATCCTGGGCACGTGGCGAATAAAGTTTGAAACCTGAAACTTCTAACATACACTGAGTGGACAAAACATTAGGAACAGTATTGATGCCACTTGTTAAATCCACTTCTATCAGTGTAGATGAAGGGGAGGAGGCAGGTTAAAGAAGGTTTTTTTATAGCCTTGAGACAATTGAGACATGGATTGTCTATGTGCGAAATTCAGAGGGTGAATGGGCAAGAGAAAATATTTAAGTGCCTTTGAATGGTTTATTGTAGTAGGAGAACTGCAACGCTGCTGGGTTTCTTTATGCTCAACAGTTTCCTGTGTGTATCAATAATGATCCACCACCTAAATGACATCCGGACAACTTGACACAGCGGTGTGAAGCGTTGAAGTCCATGTGGAATGCTTTCGACACCTTGTAGAGTCCATAACCCCAACGAATTGAGGCTGTTCTGTGTGCTTTAAGGCAACTCAATATTAAGGTCTTCATAATGTTTTGTCTACTCAGCGTGTAACTTTTGAAATGGACAATTCTCACATCACACATTTGAGACGTGGTGTCAGTATCACGCACATGAATATTGTAATATCACAGGACTTCTCATCATCAGTGTCATCTTACACAGGACTGGCTAATCAGGACCTTAGCTGGCTTGAATTACATTATATACAGTATCGGTCAAAAGTTTAGACACACCTACTCATTCAACAGTTTTTCTTTGTTTTTTACACTGTATAATAATAATGAAGATATCAAAACTATGAACTAACACATATGGAATCATGTAGTAACCCAAAAAGTGTTTAAAAAAATCAAAAAGTATTTGATATTCTTCAAAGTAGCCACCTTTTATCTTGATGACAGCTTTGGACACTCTTGTCATTCTCTCAGCTTCACCTGGAATGCTTTTCCAACATTCTTGTCATTCTCTCAACCAGCTTCACCTGGAATGCTTTTCCAACATTCTTGTCATTCTCTCAGCTTCACCTGGAATGCTTTTCCAACAGTCTTGTCATTCTCTCAGCTTCACCTGGAATGCTTTAACAACAGTCTTGTCATTCTCTCAACCAGCTTCACCTGGAATGCTTTTCCAACAGTCTTGTCATTCTCTCAGCTTCACCTGGAATGCTTTTCCAACAGTCTTGTCATTCTCTCAGCTTCACCTGGAATGCTTTTCCAACAGTCTTGTCATTCTCTCAGCTTCACATTGAATGCTTTTCCAACAGTCTTGTCATTCTCTCAGCTTCACCTGGAATGCTTTTCCAACAGTCTTGTCATTCTCTCAGCTTCACCTGGAATGCTTTTCCAACAGTCTTGTCATTCTCTCAGCTTCACCTGGAATGCTTTTCCAACAGTCTTGTCATTCTCTCAGCTTCACCTGGAACGCTTTTCCAACAGTCTTGTCATTCTCTCAGCTTCACCTGGAATGCTTTTCCAACAGTCTTGTCATTCTCTCAGCTTCACCTGGAATGCTTTTCCAACAGTCTTGTCATTCTCTCAGCTTCAACTGGAATGCTTTTCCAACAGTCTTGTCATTCTCTCAGCTTCACCTGGAATGCTTTTCCAACAGTCTTGTCATTCTCTCAGCTTCACCTGGAATGCTTTTCCAACAGTCTTGTCATTCTCTCAGCTTCACCTGGAATGCTTTTCCAACAGTCTTGTCATTCTCTCAGCTTCACCTGGAATGCTTTTCCAACAGTCTTGTCATTCTCTCAACCAAAGTCTCAAATTTGGACTCATCAGACTACCGGTCTAATGTCCATTGCTCGTGCCCAAGCAAGTCTCTTCTTCTTATTGATGTCCTTTAGTAGTGGTTTCTTTGCAGCAATTCGACCATGAAGGCCTGATTCAGTCTCCTCTGAACAGTTGATGTTGAGATGTTTCGAACTCTGAAGCATTTATTCTGGGCTGCAATCTGAGGTGCAGTTAACTCTAATGAATTTATCCTCTGCAGCAGAGGTAACTCTGGGTCTTCCTTTCCTGCCGAGAGACAGTTTCATCATAGCACTTGATGGTTTTTGCGACTGCATTTTAAGAAACTTTAAAAGTTATTGAAATGTTATGCTTTGACTGACCTTCATGTCTTAAAGTAATGATGGATTGTAATTTTTCTTTGCTTATTTGAGTTGTTCTTGCCATAATATGGACTTGGTCTTTTACCAAATAGGGCTATCTTCTGTATACCACCCCTACCTTGTCACTACACAACTGATTGGCCAAATGCGTTAATAAGGAAAGAAATTCCACAAATTAACTTTTAAGAAGGCACACCTGTTAATTGGAATGCATTCCATGTGACTACCTTATGAAGCTCATTGAGAGAATGCAAAGAGTGTGCAAAGCTGCCATAAAGGCAAAGGGTGGCTACTTTGACGAATATATAAAATAAAATATGTATCCTTCACTCATGCTGCCAAACATACCGTCGTAAATCGGACTATCCTGGCCCTCGCTTCATATTTGTCATCAAACCCACTGGCTCCAGGTCATCTATAAGTCTCTGCTAGGTAAAGCCCCGCCTTATCTCAGCTCACTGGTCACCATAGCAGCACCCACCCATAGCACGCGCTCCTGCAGGTATATTTCACTGGTCACCCCCAAAGCCAATTCCTCCTTCGGCCACCTCTCCTTACAGTTCTCTGCTTCTCTGCTGCCAATGACTGGAACGAATTGCAAAAATCACTGAAGCTTGAGACTCATATCTCCCTCTCTAACTTTAAGCACCAGCTGTCAGAGCAGCTCACAGATCATTGCACCTGTACATAGCCCATCTGTAAATAGCCCATCCAACTACCTCATCCCCATACTGTTATTTTATTTTGCTCCTTTGTACCCCAGTATCTCTACTTGCACATTCATCATTTGCACATCTATCACTCCAGTGTTTAATTGCTAAATTGACATTATTTCGCCACTATGGCCTATTTATTGCCTTACCTCCCTTATCTTACCTCATTTGCACACATTGTGTATATATACATTTCTATTGTGTTAGTGACTGTATGTTTGTCCATGTGTAACAACTCTGTGTTGTTGTTTTTGTCTCACTGCTTTGCTTTATCTTGGCCAGGTCGCAGTTGTAAATGAGAACTTGTTCTCAACTAGCCTACCTGCTGGTTAATTGAAGGTGAAATAAATACTTTTTTTAAAATGATTTGTTTGACACTTTTTTGGTTAGCACATGATTCCATATGTGTTATTTCATAATTAGAGTGTCTAGTTTGAGAAACAGACGCCTCACAAGTCCTCAACTGGCAGCTTCATTAAATAGTTCCCGCAAAACACCAGTCTCAACGTCAACAGTGAAGAGGCAACTTCTCTGTCCAGTGTCTGTGTTCTTTTGCCATATTGTCCTTCTAGTGTACTACTATTGTCCTTCTATGGCTTCTATTGTACTACTATTGTCCTTCTATGGCTTCTATTGTACTACTATTGTCCTTCTATGGCTTCTATTGTACTACTATTGTCATGCTATTGTCCTCATACTGTCCTTCTATTGTCCTTCTATTGTACAACTATTATCCTTCTATTGTTCCCATACAGTCCTTCTGTTGTCTTTCTATTGTCCTCATACTGTCCTTGTCATGTTTTGTCATTTATTATCTTGTCTTGTCCCTGTGCTTCCCATTCTATTCGTTTCCCTCTGCTGGTCTTATTAGGTTCTTTCCCTCTTTCTATCCCTCTCTCTCCCCCTCCCTCTCTCACTCTCTCGCTCTCTCTTCTCTCTATCGTTCCGTTCCTGCTCCCAGCTGTTCCTATTCCCCTAATCATCATTTAGTCTTCCCACACCTGTTCCCGATCCTTTTCCCTGATTAGAGTCCCTATTTCACTCCTTGTTTCCCGTACCTGCCCTGTCGGATCCTCATTTATAATTCACCGTGCTGTGTCAATGTTTTGCCCTGTCGTGTCGTGTTTCCCTCAGATGCTGCGTGGTGAGCAGGTGTCTGAGTCTGCTAGGTTCAAGTGCCTTCCCGAGGCAACCTGCAGTTCTCGATCAAGTCTCCAGTCTGTTCTTGTCTTTACGTGTAGTATTATGCTTTTTGTTTTGTAAAGTTTATTCTGGATTAAATACTCTGTTTTCGCCAAGTCGCTTTTGGGTCCTCATTCACCTGCATGACAGAAGGATCCGACCGAGGAATGGACCCAGCGACTACAGACGCTCGTAACACTGCCGTCGAGATCCAAGGAGCCATGCTCGGCAGACACGAGCAGGAATTGTCTGCTGCTCGCCATGCCGTGGAGAACCTGGCCGCTCAGGTTTCCGACCTCTCTGGACAGTTCCAGAGTCTTCGTCTCGTGCCACCTGTTACTTCCTGGCCTGCCGAGCCTCCAGAACCTAGGGTTAATAACCCACCTTGCTACTCCGGGCAGCCCACTGAGTGCCGCTCCTTTCTCACCCAGTGTGAGATTGTGTTCTCTCTCCAACCCAACACATACTCTAGAGAGAGAGCTCGGGTTGCTTACGTCATTTCACTCCTTACTGGCCGGGCCCGAGAGTGGGGCACAGCTATCTGGGAGGCAAGGGCTGATTGTTCTAACAATTACCAGAACTTTAAAGAGGAGATGATTCGGGTTTTTGACCGTTCAGTTTTTGGTGGGGAGGCTTCTAGGGTCCTGGCTTCCTATGCCAAGGTGATCGATCCATAACGGATTACTCTATAGAGTTTCGTACTCTTGCTGCCTCTAGTGACTGGAACGAGCCGGCGCTGCTCGCTCGTTTTCTGGAGGGACTCCACACAGTGGTCAAAGATGAGATTCTCTCTCGGGAGGTTCCTTCCTGTGTGGACTCTTTGATTGCTCTCGCCATCCGCATAGAACGACGGGTAGATCTTCGTCACCAGGCTCGTGGAAGAGAGCTCGCATCAACGGTGTTTCCCTGCTCCGCATCGCAACCATCTCCCTCCTCTGGCTCTGAGACTGAGCCCATGCAGCTGGGAGGGATTCGCATCTCGACTAAGGAGAGGGAACGGAGGATCACCAACCGCCTGTGCCTCTATTATGGATTTGATGGACATTTTGTTAATTCATGTCCAGTAAGAGGCCAGAGCCCATCAGTAAGCGGAGGGCTACTGGTGAGCGCTACTACTCAGGTCTCTTCATCTAGATCTTGTACTACTATGTCGGTCCATCTACGCTGGACCGGTTCGGGTGCTACATGCAGTGCCTTGATTGACTCTGGGGCTGAGGGTTGTTTCATGGACGAAGCATGGGTTCGGAAACATAACATTCCTTTCAGACAGTTAGACAAGCCTACGCCCATGTTTGCCTTAGATGGTAGTCATCTTCCCAGTATCAAATTTGAGACACTACCTTTAACTCTCACAGTATCTGGTAACCACAGTGAGACGATTTCTTTTTGATTTTTCGTTCACCTTTCACACCTGTTGTTTTGGGTCATCCCTGGCTAGTATGTCATAATCCTTCTATTAATTGGTCTTGTAATTCTATCCTATCCTGGAACGTATCTTGTCATGTGAAGTGCTTAATGTCTGCCATGTAGACTATACTCTCTGTCGGCTCCCGAACGTAAGGCTCTCGAGGATTATTTATCTGTGTCTCTTGACGCCGGTACCATAGTGCCTTCTTCCTCTCCGGCCGGGGCGGGGTTCTTTTTGTTAAGAAGAAGGACGGTACTCTGCGCCCCTGCGTGGATTATCGAGGGCTGAATGACATAACGGTTAAGAATCGTTATCCGCTTCCCCTTATGTCATCAGCCTTCGAGATTCTGCAGGGAGCCAGGTGCTTTACTAAGTTGGACCTTCGTAACGCTTACCATCTCGTGCGCATCAGAGAGGGGG